>NC_047114.1:74684063-74904120 GCF_902500255.1 Thalassophryne amazonica
TCGGCGACGAGCTCGCTCTGTATGTCGCTCGCCATAAACCCACTGGAAAATCGATGGCCGATAAAGACTCGTGTTCAGGGGGAGCCCCCTCTGATTAATGCGGACTGTCAGGGGAGCATCATTAATGTATTTCTCTTTTAAAGAAAGTGTGTCAAATGCTGGTTGTTTCGGGGTTTAAGCTTGTCCGTTGTGAGCAGAAAGGAAAACGTAGGAATAGGAGTAAGCTGTAATTAAAGGCACCTTCCTCATTCTTCCAGCTGAACAGATGGAGATAAGTTTTCTTGTTGAGGTCGCAAGATTCCAGGAGGAAAGCAGAGCAAGGTTTGTGCCCAAGTGCATGCTACGACGGCTGATAAGAGACCGCAACGCTTCAGAATAAATAAAACACAGGCAAATGCAGAAAACACAAATACAAAAAGCAAATTTTCTACCAAACTGGAAACAAGCACATCGTCTGCACTAACCTATCCTGCGGAAAAGTTGATAAGCTTAAAGTTATCATTGACAAGTGAAGCTTTTCTGGAAGAAAGTACAGTACTGTGGATTTTGACCTTTTTGACCTCTTAATCAATTGGCATCTTGGGGTCACCATGCCTAACATGCACAATATGTTTGGTGACAACTAGACAGTTAGGAAAGAAGTTATTGCACTCACAAAATTTTTATAAAGTATGTTCCACTGACCTTAACCTTTGACCTTGTAACGCCAAAGCCAGTAAGGTTCTCTGTGTCAATATACAGTAGTGTTCAGAATAATACATACAATGTGGCTAAAAAGATTAATCCAGGTTTTGAGAATATTTCTTATTGTTACATGGGAAACAAGGTACCAGCAGATTCAGTAGATTCTCACAAATCCAACAAGACCAAGCATTCATGATATGCGCACTCTTAAGGCTATGAAATTGGGCTATTATTACAAAAAAAGTAGAAAAGGGGGTGTTCACAATAATAGTAGCATCTGCTGTTGATGTTACAAACTCAAAACTGTTATGTTCAAACTGCTTTTTTAGCAATCCTGTGAATCACTAAACTAGTATTTAGTTGTATAACCACAGTTTTTCGTGATTTCTTCACATCTGCGAGGCATTCATTTTGTTGGTTTGGAAACAAGATTTTGCTCGTTTACTAGTATGCTTGGGGTCATTGTCTTGTTGAAACACACATTTCAAGGGCATGTCCTCTTCAGCATCAGGCAACATGACCTCTTCATGTATTCTGACATATCCAAACTGATCCATGATACCCGGTATGCGATATATAGGCCCAACACCATAGTAGGAGAAACATGCCCATATCATGATGCTTGCACCACCATGCTTCACTGTCTTCACTGTGAACTGTGGCTTGAATTCAGAGTTTGGGGGTCATCTCACAAACTGTCTGCGGCCCTTGGACCCAAAAAGAACAATTTTACTCTCATCAGTCCACAAAATATTTCTACATTTCTCTTTAGGCCAGTTGATGTGTTCTTTGGCAAATTGTAACCTCTTCTGCATGTCTTTTATTGAAGAGAGGGACTTTGTCCCGTAGTCCTCCGATGGTCTGCCTTGCCCCTGGCGCAGATGGTACAGGCCTGGACGTAGTCCCGGACGTCGGATTCCAGGGACGCCCACCAGAAGCGCTGCTGGACTACTGCCACGGTCCTACGCACTCTGGGATGACAGGAGAGCTTGGACCCGTGACAGAAGTCCAATACGGCAGCTCTTGCTTCTGGTGGGACGTACAGTCTGTTCTTGGGGCCAGTCCCCGGGTCCGGGCTCCTTGTCAGGGCCTCCCGGACGGTCTTCTCCACGTCCCAGGTGAGGGTGGCCATGACAGTGGACTCGGGGATGATGGTCTCGATGGGGTTCGACAGCCCCGCTTTGGCTTATTCTTCATGCACCCGGGACAATGCATCTGATTTTTGGTTCTTGGTCCCGGGGCGGTACGTGATCTGGAAGTCAAAGCGCCCGAAGAACAGAGACCAGCGGGCTTGCCTGGGGTTCAGCCGCTTGGCGGTCTGGATGTACTCCAGGTTCCGATGGTCCGTGAAAACCGTGAAGGGCAACGATGCCCCCTCCAGCAGGTGTCTCCACTCTTCAAGAGCCTCCTTCACTGCGAGGAGCTCCCGATTGCCGACGTCATAGTTCCGTTCAGCTGGGGTCAACCTGCGGGAATAAAAGGCACAAGGATGGAGAACTTTATCAGCCTCCACGCTCTGGGACAGCACGGCTCCTATCCCTGAGTCAGAGGCGTCCACTTTTACTATGTACTGGCGATCAGGATCAGGCTGCACCAGTTCTCGACTGCACCAGAAGTGGTGCAGTCGAGAACCGGCGTTTCAACTCCTGGAACGCGGCTTCGCACCGATCCGACCAGGCGAAGGGGACCTTGGTGGAGGTCAGGGCAGTCAGGGGGCTAACTACCTGACTGTAACCTTTAATGAACCTCCTGTAGAAATTTGCAAAGCCGAGGAACTGCTGTAGTTTCCTGCGGCTTGTTGGTTGGGGCCAATCTCTCACCGCCGCAACCTTAGCTGAATCAGGGGCGACGGAGTTGGAGGAGATGATGAACCCCAGGAAGGACAAATAAGTGTGGTGGAACTCGCACGTCTCGCCCTTCACAAACAGCCGGTTCTCCAACAACCGCTGTAGGACCTGACGTACATGCTGGACATGGGTCTCAGGGTCCGGGGAAAAGATGAGTATATCGTCCAGATATACGAAGACGAACCGATGCAGGAAGTCCCGCAAGACGTCATTTACCAAAGCTTGGAACGTCGCGGGGGCGTTAGTGAGGCCGAACGGCATGACCAGGTACTCAAAGTGACCTAACGGGGTGTTGAATGCCGTCTTCCATTCGTCTCCCTTCCGGATCCGAACCAGGTGGTACGCGTTTCTAAGATCCAATTTCGTAAAAATTTGGGCTCCATACAGGGGCGTGAACACTGAATCCAACAGAGGTAACGGGTATCGGTTGCGAACTGTGATCTCGTTCAGCCCTCTGTAATCAATGCATGGACGGAGTCCGCCGTCTTTTTTACCCACAAAAAAGAAACCAGCACCCATCGGGGAGGTGGAGTTCCGGATCAGTCCGGCAGCTAAGGAGTCCCGGATGTAGGTCTCCATTGATTCGCGTTCCGGACGTGAGAGGTTGTACAACCTACTGGACGGGTACTCAGCGCCCGGGACCAAATCGATGGCACAATCATACGGTCGGTGCGGGGGAAGAGTGAGCGCCAGATCTTTGCTGAAAACGTCAGCAAGATCATGGTACTCCTTTGGCACCGCCGATAGATTGGGGGGGACTTTGACCTCCTCATTAGCTGTAGTGCCGGGAGGAACCGAGGATCCTAAACACTCCCGGTGGCAGGTTTCGCTCCACTGCGTCACAACCCCGGAGGGCCAATCTATCCGGGGATTGTGCTTCACCATCCATGGAAAGCCCAAAATCACTCGGGAGGTAGATGGTGTTACATGGAACACTATCTCCTCCCTGTGATTCCCAGACACAACCAAAGTCACTGGTTGTGTCTGATGTGTGATTAATGGAAGCAGGGTGCCATCTAGTGCTCGCACCTGCAATGGTGCCGGCAGAGCCACCAAGGGGAGCCCTACTTCCTTTGCCCATCTGCTATCCAGCAGATTCCCTTCCGACCCCGTGTCTACCAGTGCTGGGGCGTGAAGGGTTAAATCCCCACAAAGGATTGTTACTGGGATTCGTGCAGATTTGCAGGGTTTTCCCGCGTGCGTGTTATGGCCCACCCTTAACCCAGTTTCTAAGGATGGGCATTGTAGTTTGACCATTTAGGGCAGTCCTTCTGCATGTGCTCACAAGAGCCGCAGACAAAACACTCCCCGCGGGCCAGCCTCCTTTGTCTAATGTTTGTTTTTACTTTGGCCCTGCTCGTGTCCATAGCCTCCTCAGCAGGGGGAGCTGTAGCCACACGGAGCTCTCTGGCAGTGAAGCGTGGAGACGACGTCACCTTGTCGGAACCGGAAGGGGGAGGGACGGCTCGTGCCCGCTCACGCCCCCCGGCCTGCTCCCGACGATGCTCGTTTAAACGGTTGTCTAAGCGTATAACTAAATCGACAAGCCCGTCAAAATCCCGCGGTTCCTCCTTAGCCAGTAGGTGCTCCTTAAGGACCGGGGACAGTCCATTTACAAAGGCGGCGCGGAGCGCAACGTTATTCTAGCCGGACCTCGCTGCCGCGATGCGGAAGTCGACTGCATATTCGGCTGTGCTACAGCGCCCCTGTCTCATAGACAGCAGCACGTTCAAAGCGGTCTCGCCTCTGTTGGGATGATCAAACACTTGTTTGAACTCCCGTACAAACCCAGTATAAGACGTTAGGAGCCGTGAATTCTGCTCCCAAAGCGCCGTAGCCCAGGCGTGTGCCTCTCCTCGAAGCAGATTAATAATATAAGCCACCCGGCTGGCGTCTGACGCGTACATGACAGGGCGCTGTGAAAAGACGAGCGAACACTGCATGAGGAAGTCTGCGCACGTCTCAACACAGCCCCCGTACGGTTCCGGAGGGCTTATGTATGCTTCAGGGGACGGTGGGGGGGTTCGTTGAACGACCAGTGGAACGTCTGATACAGGCCCAGGACCAGCCAGAGGAGTGGCTGCAGCAGCGCCCTGATCGCGCGCTTCCACCCTGGCGGTGAGAGCCTCCACCCTCCGATTAAGGAGGACATTCTGCTCGGTCACTAAATCTAACCGAGCCGTGAAGGCGGTTAAGATCTGCTGCAGCTCACTCAACACGCCTCCCGCTGACGCCTGCGCTCCTGGCTTTTCCATTGGCCGTTCAAGCTCGGGTTGACGCCCCTCGGAATCCATGACGATGGCCGAGAAATCCTGTTGGGAAGGTGTCATAGCACGGACCCACAACAGGGGGCGCAATGAACGGACAATGAGTAAGCCAAAAGGTAACAATTTAATGTTGTGATAATACACAACGAAATGTACAGTAATTTGCACAGTCAATAAACACCAGGTGACGTGTGGGCAGGCTCGAAGATAGAAGACCCCCGACGAGAGAGAAGCCGCGTCCCACACGGCTTCCACCACCAACGGTCTGAAGAACACCGGAGCCGCCAAGTCCCGAGTCCCCAGGTGGCCTCTGTCTTCGGCTGTCGACCCTGGTACTGCTGGCAGAAAGCAGAGATATGATGTGTGAGTGTGAGTCCGCACACTCAGTAATTCACAGTCCAAACACAGTTAGGAGGGAGCTCCTCCACCTCCAATCACACACACTCGTGCAGCTCCTGGTCAACCACTTATCTGGGTTGGGGTGTGAGGCGAAGCCGTCGCTGTCACACCAAACGCTAATCCTCCAGATAAGGCAACACTCCAGGAAAACGGCTGCAATAGAAGTACAGGTTAAACACACACAGTGTCTGTCAGCAGAGAAAATTACCTTGTTACTGGTAGTCGATTTCTCGGCGAGGAGGTGGAGTTGCAGTCCGGCTTTTATGGTGGTGATGATGATGAACGAGTGACAGCTGGTGCAGGGGATGAATGACAGCTGTCACTTCTTCTGGGTCTGGCGCCCTCTCGTGCTTGGAGCCCGCACTCCAAGCAGGGCGCCCTCTGGTGGTGGTGGGCCAGCAGTACCTCCTCTTCAGCGGCCCACACAACATTTTTGTCCATTTTAAAGCATTGGAGATCATTGTAGATGAACAGCCTATAATTTTTTGCATCTGTGTGTAAGACCAATTTTATTCACTTTATACATGTTTCCTTTAGGCAGTATTATTAGACAGCATTGCTTAAATTTTCATTGTTACGCAGATGATACCCAGCTTTATCTATCCATGAAGCCAGAGGACACACACCAATTAGCTAAACTTCAGGATTGTCTTACAGACATAAAGACATGGATGACCTCTAATTTCCTGCTTTTAAACTCAGATAAAACTGAAGTAATTGTACTTGGCCCCACAAATCTTAGAAACATGGTGTCTAACCAGATCCTTACTCTGGATGGCATTACCCTGACCTCTAGTAATACTGTGAGAAATCTTGAAGTCATTTTTGATCAGGATATGTCATTCAATGCGCATATTAAACAAATATGTAGGACTGCTTTTTTGCATTTACGCAATATCTCTAAAATTAGAAAGGTCTTGTCTCAGAGTGATGCTGAAAAACTAATTCATGCATTTATTTCCTCTAGGCTGGACTGTTGTAATTCATTATTATCAGGTTGTCCTAAAAGTTCCCTGAAAAGCCTTCAGTTAATTCAAAATGCTGCAGCTAGAGTACTGACAGGGACTAGAAGGAGAGAGCATATCTCACCCATATTGGCCTCTCTTCATTGGCTTCCTGTTAATTCTAGAATAGAATTTAAAATTCTTCTTCTTACTTATAAGGTTTTGAATAATCAGGTCCCATCTTATCTTAGGGACCTCATAGTACCATATCACCCCAATAGAGTGCTTCGCTCTCAGACTGCAGGCTTACTTGTAGTTCCTAGGGTTTGTAAGAGTAGAATGGGAGGCAGAGCCTTCAGCTTTCAGGCTCCTCTCCTGTGGAACCAGCTCCCAATTCAGATCAGGGAGACAGACACCCTCTCTACTTTTAAGATTAAGCTTAAAACTTTCCTTTTTGCTAAAGCTTATAGTTAGGGCTGGATCAGGTGACCCTGAACCATCCCTTAGTTATGATGCTATAGACTTAGACTGCTGGGGGGTTCCCATGATGCACTGAGTGTTTCTTTCTCTTTTTGCTCTGTATGCACCACTCTGCATTTAATCATTAGTGATTGCTCTCTGCTCCCCTCCACAGCATGTCTTTTTCCTGGTTCTCTCCCTCAGCCCCAACCAGTCCCAGCAGAAGACTGCCCCTCCCTGAGCCTGGTTCTGCTGGAGGTTTCTTCCTGTTAAAAGGGAGTTTTTCTTTCCCACTGTCGCCAAGTGCTTGCTCACAGGGGGTCGTTTTGACCGTTGGGGTTTTTCCGTAATTATTGTATGGCCTTGCCTTACAATATAAAGCGCCTTGGGGCAACTGTTTGTTGTGATTTGGCGCTATATAAATAAAATTGATTTGATTTGATTTGAAGTTTCCCCTCTCCACTCAACTTTTTAATCAAACTACGCTGTTCTCCTGAACAGTGTCTTGAACGTCCCATTTTCTTCAGGCTTTCAAAGAGAAAAGCATGTTCAACAGGTGCTGGCTTCATCCTTAAATAGGGGACACCTGATTCACACCTGTTTGTTCCACAAAATTGACGAACTCACTGACTGAATGCCACACTACTATTATTGTGAACACCCGCTTTTCTACTTTCTTTTACTAATAGCCCAGTTTCATAGCTTTAAGATTGTGCATATCATGAATGCTTGGTCTTGTTGGATTTGTGAGAATCTACTGAATCTACTGGTACCTTGTGTCCCATGTAACAATAAGAAATATACTCAAAACCTGGATTCATCTTTTTAGTCACATAGCACTACTATTATTCTGAACACTACTACATACCAGGTTTGGTGGCAATCACGCATTTAAAAAAAAAAAAAAATTATTATGCTCACACAAAAAAACTTGACTTTGTCCTTTGACCTTTTGACCCTCAAATTAATGGGCGTCTTGGGGTCTCTATGCTTCTACCAAATCTGGTAACAATCGGAACAGTTTAGTTTAAGTAATCTCGCTCTCAAAGTGAAACGGCATATGATTGGCTGACTGATTTACTACGTGCACATAGTGACATCAAGCCCACTGGTTGCGCCATGTGGGAAAAAAAAAACATGCTTGCAAACACACAACACAGATATGACCTGCAGCACATGCAACAGTTTAATTTAATAACACATCTGCCGCAAATTCACACAACACACTCAAAAAGGCAGATGCATTGGAAAAATCCACAACACAACAGATGCAGGAGCAACACAAAACAGGTATATATCGTCACTGTTAACCAGTGTGTGTGCATGGTGAACCCTCTTCTGTAAAGCCACCAGATTGCACTCTTTAATTCCCAGAAATACACTGTGATCGATTTTTAGACGAGGTGTCAGGTGATCCAAACGGTTTCTGGTTCAACATAACGTTAGCACGTCACCACATCTTATTTACAGACCAACACGTCCATGGGCGCACAAATGAGCACAATTCTATTCTGTATCAAGGTGTCATGAGTACAGGACATGAAACATTTTTCTTCCAAAAAAGTATATATGTTTGTTTCAGCCTAGTCTTGCACTTTTTTATTCATACCCTCAACACGAAAAGTGCCACATTTTCGTGATCCTTTTTTTTCCCTATTTATAATCCCCTCCCTTCTCCTAACTCTAACTCTACTACCCTGCACTAACCCTAATCATAACCCCCTCAGACCCCCCCGTCACCCAACATTTCATGGGCCCATCATGAAAAACGCCCCAGTTTTGTGCCCCTGTCATGAACCAATATATTAATGTACTTTTCGTAATGCCATCACAAACTAGCATGAGACTGGGTTGTTTATTTCATGAAATAAGCTTTCATAAACCTAAAGTTTATTTCCGAAGTATACTTGTACGTGTACTAATCCAGTACTTCTAAACTGGCCTACGATTTAATTTATCAAAGCATTCTTCTAAGTATACGTTAAGTATGAGAGTAGTAATCTTTGATTACACAACTTGTTCTATTTTGTACTGCACTATAGCTGAACTTAAAGGTAGCTGTTATATACTTGTAGCTCACTTTTTAGTTCATGAAAGTACATTTGCCCAAGGAACCTTAGGTGAATTTCCAGTCTGACAAGGATTTGAATCAAGGATACTGTCATCACAAGTCTGCCTAACCACTAGACTAGACCATCAACTTCAAACTAAAACCAAAACAGGCTTTTCCACAAAAGCCACATTGATCAATCCACTCTGCGCCCTGTTGATGAAAACGCTGATCAAATCCAAATAAAGGCGGTTTTTGAATAAACTTTGACTTAAAGTGCACGTAGAGCGGGGTACAGCCAGTGGACCAAACGGTGTGTTTTTAAAAATAGACAGACACACTGCTTCACTTTAAATGCACAGTAAGTCTATTTCAGATGATCAGCGTGGACCCTCTTTCTCTTAAAAGGTTTTATTTTACTCTGTGTGTCGCATTGTAAAGCAGGAGCTTTTGGTGCTACATTGATTAGCTCTTACACGGCTTATGCGCATGCTCTAGTCTTCTGTTTTTTTTTTTTTCTGGGGACGTTACAGCACCACACACAGGCCTGGCATACGTACTACAACGTTAAACGGAGCTTCGAGGCACAGAATTTACTTTAAACATTTTTTGTCATTGAATTATTTGAGTTACTCGACAAATCATTTCAGCCGTAATACTTAGATTTTTCTGTGCACTTGTCAGTGTACGCAAGCATGCTTTTGGTGTACGTACATATCGGCCAAATATACTTGCTTATTGTTAGTTTAAAAGATGTATACTACTCGTAAACCATAACCGCTCCACAGTTATGGTTAAAGCAGACTGTGTTTGGAAGGTTGATTCAGAAATTATAGTTGTTTTTCTTGCGGTAATGACAAAATACTTTATATAAAAACATGGTCTTAAACCTACCTAAGCTATGGGTGACAGTCATGCTTTGAGCCATTTATGTTGTGATTTTTGAGGGTAGTGCTTTGTAAATGTTCTTTGTGGAAACCTTTAGAAGACAGACATTGTTTATGTAGCAAGTCACAATAACAGATACTTACAAAAAAAGGGTGTTTCCACATGAGTTAAATTTAGGGCTGTCAATTGGTTAAAAATTTTAATCATGATTAATCGCATGATTGTTAATAGTTAACTGGTGAAAAATTAAGATTAATTGCGAATAAATCACACTTCAGGTTTTCGTCCTGGTTGTGGCACACTGGACCAGCTCTTCACCCTCCATCGGGTGCTCGAGGGTTCATGGAAGTTTGCCCAACCAGTCCATATGTGCTTTGTGGATATGGAGAAGGCGTTCGACCGTGTCCCTTGGGGCACCCTGTGGGGGGGATGCTCCGGGAGTACGGGATCCGGGGTCCTTTGCTAAGGGCTATCCGGTCCCTGTACGACCGTAGCATGAGCTTGGTTTGCATTGCCGGTAGTAAGTCAAACCTGTTTCCAGTGCACGTTGGCCTCCGCCAGGGCTGCCCTTTGTCACCGGTTCTGTTCATTACCTTTATGGACAGAATTTCTAAGTGCAGCCAGGTTGTAGAGGGGTTCTGGTTTGGGAACCACAGAATCTCATCTCTGCTGTTTGCGGACAATGTGGTTCTGTTGGCTTCATCAAATCAGGATCTTCAGAGTGCACTGGGGTGGTTTGCAGCCGAGTGTGAAGCGTCTGGGATGAAAATCAGCACCTCCAAATCCGAGGCCATGGTTCTCGACCGGAAAAAGGTGCTTTGCCCCCTTCATGTCGGTGGAGTGTCCTTGCCTCAAGTGGAGGAGTTTAAGTATCTCGGGGTCTTGTTCACAAGCGAGGGACAGCTGGAGCGTGAGATCGACAGATGGATCAGTGCAGCCTCTGCAGTGATGCGGTCGCTGTATCGGACCGTCGTGGTGAAGAGAGAGCTGAGCAGGGTGCAAAGCTCTCGATTTACCGATTGATCTACGTTCCGACCCTCACCCATGGTCATGAGCCAAATCTCATGACCATGGGTGAGGGTCGGAACGTAGATCAATCGGTAAATCGAGAGCTTTGCACCCTGCTCAGCTCTCTCTTCACCACGACCATGGGTCATGAGCCAAATCCCACGAGATCGCGAGTACAAGCGGCCGAGATGAGTTTCTTCCGCAGGGTGGCTGGGTGCTCCCTTAGAGATAGGGTGAGGAGCTCGGTCACTGGGGAGGAGCTCGGAGTTGAGCCACTGCTCCTCCACGTCGAAAGGAGCCAGCTGAGGTGGCTCGGGCATCTTTTTCGGATGCCCCCTGGACGCCTCACTGGAGAGGTGTTCCAGGTACGTCCCATTGGGAGGAGGCCCCGGGGAAGACCGAGGACACACTGGAGGGACTACGTCTCTCGGCTGGCTTGGGAACACCTCGGGGTTCCCCCGGAGGAGCTGGCGGAGGTGTGTGTGGATCGGGAGGTCTGGGCAGCTTTGCTTGAGCTGCTGCCCCCACGACCCGACTCTGGATAAAGCGGAAGAAAATGGATGGATGGATAAATCACACTTGTTAAAAATCTTCAACCCAAGCTGCTTCTTAATGTTTAAAATCATTAATTTTTAAAAGTGACTGATATTTTAGTTGTTAAAAATATATTAATTTTCATTGTTGTTATTATTAATGTTGTAAGTAAAAATATGTATAAAAAATGTCTTCATAAGTCGACCTTTTTGACTGTCACAAGGGGGGCAGGGCCCTTTTGACTTCTCTCCCAGGCACCGCGCATGTGCATTATCATTGTAAACAGGAGTTAAACAGATGATGTCAAGGAAAAAAACTTTTTTTTTTTTTGTGGAAATCACTATCTGATTGGTCAGGAGGAAGGTAATATCACCAGAAACCAACTTGGTGTGTATTTGAAGAGATGTCTGTTGTGTATTTTTAAACTTTTACTGTACAGCTCATAGGCTGTTAGTGCTCCGTGCTTATGAACCTGAGCGAGACGCACACTCTGCACACTGGTATTATAGCTACCCAGACAACGTTTTGAGCATTTTTTGGTGACTTGTTTAATTAATCCGGTACAGATCAATCAAAAAATGGCTTGATTGGGCATTTCTGCTCAAGGCGGTTTGTTTCTACTGCCATACACTCAATTACTGCTGCTTGGTTTCCTGGTGTACCAAACCATGGTGTGGGCCGAAGGTCACGGAAGGTGCTTGCGTTAATCACGTGTTAAAAAATTAGTGGCAATTAAAGGAATTTGGGAGTGAATTTGGGTTAGTGCACTGGGATTTTTTTGGAGTTACTTGACCTTCCAGTTGCTCTCATGCCGCTATACTTTATTTATACACGTTAACCTTACGATCATGATACTCTTTGTTTTCTTTATTTGAATGAATAAAAACAAACAAACTCAATAACAGTGGTTGGAGAATGTGCAGCGGGCTCTGCTCGAGCTCACATGCTCTGCTGTGAGTCCAAACTGGCGAAGAGCACCCTGGAGTTTCCCCAAGCGATTGACGCTTGTGCTGCAGCATTTCTTCCCATCTGATGTCAACGATATTTGTTTCATTAGTGTGATTTCATTTCACTCCTAATCTATAAAGTTGTTCCAAAATAAATATTTTTGTTGACGAGTAGTAGGTCCATCTTAATTTAACTGTTCCGCATCAAAATGTGTTGAGCACAAATACGAGTTTCTGGTTAACTCATATTCATCCTTATAGCACAGCAGCTTTTCCAAGTCCTCTGCTTCAGGCTTTTGGGAACTTCATCCAGTTTATCTACTTTATCTGTGGATATTTTTTGAAATTTTCCCTTTTTACCCCAGTGCATGGCAGCCTCACTGAAGAAAAACCTGCTACTAAATTGCAGATGATCTGAATTGCAAAAATTAATGAACACTGCATGTTTACATCTTGATGCTTGCTTTCTAACTGCGGTGCGGATAAGACCACAACCAGATGCAGAAGTACAGCTGACTGCAAGTCTCATCAAAATAAGGCAATAATGGGGCCGTGCAGTCTTGTTTGAACCCCTGGGTGATAGAGCGGGATTTGACCATTTCTGTAGACAGCCTGCCATTGCACAACACAAACACAGCATCATTTCACACGGAAAGATGGTTTACTGTTTTGTTTTCGCCTGCAATCACAGAAGCAGTCGTGAAAAGTACAGCTTTTTTCAGATATTAGTGGAGAAGGGAAGATAAGACAAATGAGAGAGGTTGTAGGTAAGTTTTAATGAGATTTAATGTGAATAAAGAGGAGTTGAAGTTGGGCAGAGTAGCTGTGGTCGCTCATCGTCACCTGCACAACGGCCTCGACATGTTTGAGCTCCAGGTCATAAACAAACCACAACACATGTCCACTTTCCACCGCATCTTCACTTTTTCTTTGCATTTTCACTTTGTTTGCCGTGTAATTTGCCCAAAAACTCAGAGAAAGTGTTGTGTTTCTGATGGGGACAGATGATTGAATGGGTGAGAATGGGACTGTCCCTGGAAGTATATTTTTCCATCATGTGCTCTTTCATTTAACCCCTTTATCACCCACTATCAAACAAGACTACAGTGCCCAATAATAGTGTGCCCACTATGTTGCGATATGGGTAATTGAAAGAAGATGTTGGCACTCACAAATAAACACTCTATGGACATGGGGCTGAATCCCTTTCAGAC
This sequence comes from Thalassophryne amazonica, assembly GCF_902500255.1. Taxonomy (NCBI): domain Eukaryota; kingdom Metazoa; phylum Chordata; class Actinopteri; order Batrachoidiformes; family Batrachoididae; genus Thalassophryne; species Thalassophryne amazonica. The sequence continues at coordinate 74,697,305 of NC_047114.1, forward strand.
AGGGATGGTAAAATCTCTATGTGGATATTGTTGTTAGGGGGCATTAAATGGTCTGTCCTCATGAAAGAGATTCCATTACGTGAAGACTGTGTCTGATGTCCTGTGTGCAACGTTGGACTCTGGAGTTTCCAACTTTCTCCATGAGTCTACCAGACTGTCTGATAAATTATGACACGGACTTCCACTGCGGTCGCATATGACCACATCTATACTTCTTTTGACTCCACACATTCAACGGTGATGTCCAACAGCAATATGGAAGTGGTCATATTATATGACGCTCCCGGTGGAAAACTCCAGCCAGCTTCTAGTTGTCATGATCCGTGTTTTTGCTGATGTTATGTTGTACATTGGAAGACGTAATGTGAATAATGTAGAACGGCGCTGGGAGATAGAAAATTGTCACACTAAACCAGTGTAGCTTGCATTGTCATAATCGAAAAGTCTCTTTTTCATTGTCACCTCACTGAACAGAGTGTCTGATGACATGTGTAGCCAACTTGACACAACATTCGTAGTAACAAACCTGCTCCCTCCTCTAGAAATCGACTGGAACTCGAGAGATGTCCTTGTTGCGCCCGCGCGACATGATAATTAGTGCTGACTGTCGATCAAAAGTGGAGTTAAGTTTTGCAACAGTGAGGGCAGCTTAATCCAGTCCCCTATTGTCCTGCACCTTAGTAAACCAAGGGTTAATATCCTCTGGAGTCCAGCTGAGGATTAGGAAATGGAGGTTTAACTGCCTGTGCTAATGGTGGGTGTTTATCTCAATACTTTGTTTTGTCACTCCCAGACTCGCTCTCATTTCCGAAAGCTGTCCCTGGAGCCTCAACTCTTGTAATGGCTTAGCTTTCTGAGCACCACAGTACAGAAGGGAAGGAATAACAAGATTCTCATTTGGGCTCTATACACACTGCCCACAGACACATGTATAATTGGCCCCGTTTTCATTCTGCTCTGTTGTTAAATTCACTAGCTATTAGAGTAGCGGTATCAGTGTTGATTTCATGTGTTTGTTTATTGTTGGAAGGTGTGTGTGTGTGTGTGTGTGTGTGTGTGTGTGTGTGTGTGTGTGTGTGTGTGTGTGTGTGTATATATCCATGCATGTGTGTAAAAGGTGCATGTGTGTGTATATGCGTGCCGGGTAGATAAAGCGTGCGCTCCATCCCTCTCTCTCCCTCCCTGTTCTCTTCTTTCTGAGTTTGGTCGTGGTTCCCCTGGGGCCTCTGTTGCAGTAATGGCCTGCTCCTGATTGCTCTGATACAGGTTAGGAATATTGGCTTTAATGATGTGTAAAATGAGCAAGCAGTGCCTGTGACATTTACAGATGGCACCGCCTTGGCCTGTTCTTCCCAACTGCTCGTTAATTCACGGGAACAGCGAGCACTTCTTTAAGTGACTGTCTGATGCATGCATACAACGCAACACAACACGCCCCGCACGACACAACAATAGCTCACCTTGCGCACCCGGCGCCATGTCGTCATTTCAGCCGAGCGTTTGCAAGGCTATTCGAGGTGTCTGCTGAGTCCTTTCTGAGGCCAGACTCCGGAGGGTTTTTTTTTTCTCTTCTCCGAGGGGGCTTTGACAGAATCGATGCTGTGTTGCTGCTGCCTGCTGTATGGATGGCACAGCTGGGCTCTGCGCCAAACCCCCTGCGGTGCTAATCTGGTCCACAGGTCCTCAGCGGTGCCTCTGCTGCACGCACGGCAATAGAGGAATCACCATCCTCGGGCTGCCATCCTTTCCGATTCTCAGGTCAAACGGATATGTTATAGAGTGAGGCTCGGCATGCAAAATAACAAAAAACAAAAGGGGTGAGGGGGTGCACATGGTGCTAAATATCTTTCACAAATGTCAGAAAATGCAGAGTTGATTTTACTTTTTTCAGTTTATCACTCTGAAAGTGTTGTGTGACTTCAGAAGCCATCAAGTGGCTGATGAACATCCGCGAGCATCTGAGGAGTCGTTTTATGATCTATTTAATGGTGGACAGACATCGCAAGAAGAACTACACACGTCTATCACGTGTACCTGAATGGCCGTTACACTCTAATATCCTTTTTATTATGCCATGTTGATTAAAGAAAATCATATTTCCATCATTACTCACCGTTGGCTTGGTGGCCAGCTTTGAATTGCGTTCTTTCTTGTCCGCCCACTGGCAGATCTACGTTAATTCATTTTTAATCGGCAAGAACTTGTTGATTGTATGCGTGTGGTCAGAAGGTTAATGCTCGTGTTAATGTGACAGCGTGATCGTTGCTCTGCTAGCAACGTGTCAGCTGCTGCAACTGAGCGATGGGAGATAATGGACCTTTTACAAGCTCATCATCACAGGTGAAAGCGGCGCTACTTTGACACGTCATTCACGCTCAGATTAGTGTCTTTGCGTGGAACTCTTTGACCTCAGCATCATGCTTACATGGAGCAGAATTGCTTGGGTTCATGATGTGGAATTGTTGGGAATTGCCACTCTGTGGACAGCATTAAAAAGTAATATCGGTGTGCCAGATGTAATGGCGATATGTAGACGAGACGCCATTGTACTTATGGCTTCTGGCTGCGCGCCGTTCTCTGTCTCTGTAGTGGTTACTCTGTCTCATACAGTATTTGTGTTACTGCACATGGAGAATTAGATTTATTTTTCCCTTGTATGCGCATCAGTTTAGCAATTCAGCCATCCATTGCTTTTTTAATCTCCATAATGAAAGTGTTTTAATGCCTCCAATTTATTGCCTGGGCAGCCAACAGAATAATTAGCTTTGTTTGCGTTTTTAAAAAGACGGACGCACAAGTACAGCAAGATTTGAGTCTGAGACGCAGAGTTTACACTGTAAGAAAACAAAATCCTGCTGAGTATGTTTTTGTCGATTTTTAGTCAGAAATCTAATCTACACTTAACATAAGGCGGTCACTAAAATAGCATTTGTAACATTAAGATGTAAAGACATTTTTAGGTAATAGATCTTAAAAATTTTGTTAAGTGACTCTTGGAAACATGTTTTGGTTGGCAAGATTTTTAAACTGTTATTTGTAAAAGATATAATACGTGTTAATATGAGTACAATAGAACTCATAATCTGTTTTCTCAGATCATTTCAAGACCTTATTTCCAGAAATCTTAAATTAACTTTTTGCTTGTTTTTATGTTTTTGGCCCCTGTTTGTTTGTATGTTTGTTTGTGAACAACCTGGAGCCCACAATTTTTCATATATCATTATGAATTTTTACTGAAGATTCATATCCCGATAGGCAAGAACTCATTCGGTTTTCAAGGTCATAGGTCAACGGTTAAAGTCAGAAAAAAAAATCTTGGAAATTGGAAAAATCCCTGTCTTTAACATTGAATGAATTTTCAAAAATTTGTAACTGTCAAAAAAGATCAGGTTTCTTTCATGTATGAGAGCATTATGTAGGATGGTATCCTTTATTGACTGACAAAGTTTGATCGGGATCTGATCCAGATTTGCAGATTTTGTGGACATTTATATTTAACATTGAAATCCTCATTTAATGCATATTTTACATTATATCTTAATCAAACATGTGCCGATCACTCTCATATTTGAATTGGATGTGCAGACTGGCACTCACTATTGCCTGGCAAAGTTTGATCTGGATTTGATCCTGATTGTGGATTTTGTGGACATTTGAATTTAATATTGAAAAGCCTATTTGTTGTACATTTTGCATTATATCTCAAACAAAAGTGCCTCAGTCACTGTCATTTTTCTGTTATGGATTTACCTACACCACCAAAATTGGATAGATGTTCCAATTTTATGCCTGTGTGTCTATCTTCCAGTTATTAGTCAGAAATGAAATGCCAAAAGCAATCACAAATTGTGCATAGCAGAGATATGAATGAATGAATGAATGAATGAATGAATGAATGAATGAAAACTGTTTATTTCGAACATTTGATACAACAACAATTACAAGATAGATCAGTAAAGACAACAACAAAAAAGTTCCTACTGTGTACCCAACATGTCCGAAAAGGGGTAGGGTGAAGCATCAGCTTATTTATCCCTACCCCTTCTTCCCCACAACCAGTAATACCCTTTGCCACATATACACATAGATTCCTACACACCTAAACCGATATCAATATATATATATATACATATATATACACATACACATACATATACACATCAACATACATACACATATACATACACATATATACACATATACATATATACACATATATATACACAAACATAAATATACACCTACACATACCTACTTACATACAAAATACTATATATTTACAAGCCGAAGCAAAAAACAAAAACACCCTAACCCTCATTACCCTTCCTCCTCCCTATACCCAGAAAAAAACATATTTTTGTACCGCTGTTTGAACTGGTTCATGCTTGGACATTGCTTGAGCCCCACTCCCAATCTGTTCCACATCCTCACCCCACAGACAGAAATACAGAAACCTTTTAATGTTGTTCGTGCCCACTGATGCTTTAAATTAAATTTCCCCCTCAGACTGTAATCCCCTGATCTGTTAAAAAACATATTTTTAATATTTGCTGGAAGTAAATTGTTTATTGCTTTATACACAATTTGTACTGTTTGAAAATGAACCAAGTCTGTGAATTTTAAGAATTTGGATTGTAAAAATAGTGGATTTGTATGATCTCTATAGCCAGTATTATGAATAATTCTTATAGCTCTTTTCTGCATTACTGATAGTGATTGTGTTGTACCTTTATAAGTATTACCCCATACCTCTGCACAGTACTGTAAATATGGTAAAACCAGTGAGCAGTAAAGAATGCGGAGTGAGTTGTGGTCCAGAATATGTTTCGCTTTGTTTAGAACTGAAATGCTTCTTGACAGTTTACTTTGTATATGTTTTATATGAGTCTTCCAGTTTATCTTATCATCTATTATCACCCCCAGAAACTTATTTTCATGTACCCTTTCAATATCTACCCCCCTCGACTTGTAACTGAACCTGTATGTCTGTATTACAATAGCCAAATAACATGTATTTTGTTTTACTTAAGTTTAATGATAATTTATTTCTGTCAAACCATATTTTCAATTTTCCCATTTCTATACTGATCCTCCTCAGTAACTCCTGCAAATCCCCCCCTGAACAAAAAATGCTTGTGTCATCTGCAAATAATACTAATTTTAATATTTTGGAAACATTGACAATATCATTTATATAAATTAGAAACAGTTTTGGACCCAATACTGACCCCTGTGGGACGCCACAAGCATTGTCCAAGCATGATGATGTATATTCCCCCAACTTCACAAACTGTTTTCTGTTACTTAAGTAGCTTCTCACCCAGTGCAACACCAACCCCCCTAATCCCATACTGTTCAAGTTTATTGATTAATATGTCATGATTAATTGTATCAAAAGCCTTTTTAAGGTCTATAAATATTCCAGCTGAATGTAATTTGTGGTCTATGGCGTTTGTAATCTCCTCAACTGATTCTATTAATGCAAGTGATGTTGAACTATGTGCTCTGAATCCATATTGACTATCAGTAAGTAATTTATGTTTATTTATGAATTTGTCTAATCTATTATTGAATAACTTTTCTAATAATTTGGAAAATTGTGGAAGCAAAGAAACAGGTCTATAATTTGTGAAGTGGTGTCTATCCCCAGTCTTATACAGCGGCACAACCTTAGCTATTTTCATTTGATTGGGAAATTTACCGGTTTGAAATGATAAGTTACAGATGTATGTTAATGGTTCTACAATCCATTCAATGACCTGTTTTACCACCACCATATCAATTTCATTTAAATCGGTAGATGTTTTATATTTACAATTATTCACAATGTCTATAATTTCATTTCCATCCACTGCTGTGAGGAACATTGAACAGGGATTTCTTTCTATGAGATTATTATCCCAATCCTCAGGTTGGGAATCAGGAATTTTTTCTGCCAAGCTTGGTCCAATATTTACAAAAAAATTATTAAAACCGTTGACTACCTCATCCTTATTTTCCTTCTTGACATTATTATCAATGAAATACTGAGGGTAACTCTGTTTTTTATTACCATTTTTGATAATGCTATTTAATATATCCCATATTCCTTTAATATTGTTTTTATTATATAATATGTTACTATAATATTCCTTCCTACATACCCATATAATATTAGTTAATCTATTTTTGTATTTCTTATATCTATTTTCTGCCTCTTTAGTCTTTAGTTTTATGAATTCTCTATACAGTGTATTTTTCTTATTACATGCATTTCGTAACCCTTTCGTCATCCATGGTCGAGCTTGGATTTTTTGTTTTCTGTAGTCTTGTTTAATCGGACAATTTTTATCATATAATGATGTAAATATTTGTAAAAAAGTTTCATATGCACTATCAACATCACTTTCACTGTATACCTTTTCCCAGTTTTGCTCCTGTAAATCCTTCTTTAGTGTGTTCATGTTTTCCTCTGTCCGCACTCGCCTGTATTTTATTTTCTCCTCTGGCTGATTCCGCCGATGGTTTCTATTATAAACGATGAAAACTGGTAGATGATCACTAATGTCATTGATTAATAATCCACTCACAGTGTTATTCTCAATATCATTGCTGAATATATTATCAATTAAGGTGGCACTATGGGATGTAATTCTGCTTGGCCTGGTGATTTTTGCATATAAACTCATACTGTACATTATACTGATAAATTCATCTGTTATTTTATGCTTATTTGGATTGAGCAGATCAATATTTAAGTCACCACAAATGAACACAGTTTTTTGATTAGTTTTTGAGAACATTTTTCCCATACAGTCAGTGAATGTTTCAATACTAGATCCTGGTGCTCTATATATACAGCTGACTAATACATTTTTGCTTTTTTCTTCACATATTTCAATAGTTATACATTCTAATAAGTTATCAATCACAGTTGTCATATTGTCTACTATTTTATAATCCATGTTCTTATCCACATACACAGCCAGTCCTCCTCCACTCTTATTTTTTCTGTTTACACAATTAAATTCATATCCATCCAGTTCAAAATCCATTCCTTTATCTTCATTGATCCATGTTTCTGATATAGCAATTATGTTAAATATTTTTTTAAACTGACTTAAATATTCTTTAATGTTGTTAAAGTTTGCATATAGACTTCTGCTGTTGAAATGGATTATTGATAATTTGTTATCCGTTTTAATGATCCGATTAAACTGTTCATCTGTATAATAGCAACAACTGTCATTGATATTTGAGAAGAAATTATTGTCCAGGTCTATATCGTGCTCCAAGTCCAGTACATTGTGGTCTGTGTATTTAAATGTTCTCAGTTCTACTTTTCCATGATCAGCAATCCTTTGAGTTATATCCTTCTTGTCTCCAGATGTAGATGAATAGGTAGTAGATGAATAGGTTCCTCTGGTCTGTGTCATGGTGTTGTGATGTGTTTGTGTCCTCATACCTTATTGGTCATATTTGTCCAGATCCTCGCTTTAATAAACACTATTGTTCATATTTGTCCAGCTCCTCGATGTTCCTTATTGCCATGACTTTGCTTGTTCTGGTGATCCGTTCAGTTTGATGAATATTTTACAGTTTGAAGTCCATGTGTGCTGGATTTTTCCCTGTTTCTTCAAGAAGCGTGCTTTCCTGGCGATGTCGGCATTCCGTTTGGTGAGATGTTCATTGATGAATACGTTTGTCCCTTTCAGTTTTCTTCCTTGTTTTAACAGTGCTGTTTTGTGTTTTCTGTTGATGAATCTCATGATGACGGTTCGTTTATCACCGTCATTTCTCCGGGGCAGAGGGTGGCACGCTTCAATGTTATTTAAATCCATTTCTATACCTTTAGATAGGAGGAAATCAGCAACCTGTTTTTCCACAGAGCTGACCTCCTGTTCACTGGGCTCCCCTCCGCTCTCATCTGTTACCGCCCGTGCGTAGGACCGTGGTTTGATATGAAGACCTGTGATGATGACGTCGTTAATTCTGGTGTACTGCTCCAATTCAGCCACTCTATTTTCCAGCTGCACCAGATGCCGGTCTTTCTCGGCATTCTGGAGCCGTAATGCCTTCACCTCCTCCACCAGATCCATGATTGATTTCTGTTGCTGCTTCACAACAGAAATCTCCTCTGATAGAAAGTCCAGAGATTTTTTAATATCGTCACCTTCCTCCGCTGTCAGAACCTTCTTAGGCCCCATGGTCGGCTTATGAGCAGCTTGTCGATCGCCGATGTTAACAGCCTGCGTTGTTTGTCACCGGGATGGATCTGCACTGCGCTGGTGCCGCGCGGCCTCAGTGTTTCCGCGCTGATGGATCCGCGGTGGCTGCACGAGGCCTCGGGGAAGCGGCACTCGTGACGCGCGGCTCTAATGACGCAGCGCGCGGCATCAGTGAATTCACCACGTTGGGCCTCGGACGTTGTTGCTGTCCAGTCGCGGGGCTAAGTTGCCGGTTGAGGTGGTATTCCCACTGTCCGGGTTGGCAAACACCGGCGTGGCAGATGGCAACTACAAACACCACCTCTGAAAACTCAGGTACAAACTTTTTGCAGCTCGCTCTGACGACACGCAGCTTTGACTGACTGTCCGACTGACTGACTGACTGAGGCAAAGAGGTGTGGAAAAGAGATAGATTATGCCCCTCTTAACGTCAATGATAACCAATGTTCTGTGAAAATTAGCTGAAAAAGAATTCAGAAACTAAAAAAGGTGAAAAAAACCCAACACCACCACAAAAAACCTTCAGTTCAACTGCATGAACTAAATACATACTCTTGATATTTGTTCATATCTAATTTATCTTATGAAAAGCCACTTCTAACCGGACTTTGACCTTGAAAAGTTTTTCCATGGTAAAATTTTGTGGAATTGTGCAATGCAGTGCTCTAGTTTAAGTTCTAATGTTAAAGAAATCTCCCAGTGGAACAAGTGAAGTCTTGAAATTAGCTGAGGAAACGCACTTTGAGCTTAGTTTTATTAATATTAGGATGTCTTTTACAAACATTACAGTAGGTTTCTTCTCAGATATCACTCACAACAAGGTGTTTCCAAGTCTCTTATGTCTAACTGAAATTTTACTAAAGTGATTGTGTCTTATATTAAGTGCAGATTAGATATTTTGATTTGAAGCAGAGTGTCAGCCAAACGTGTGCTTGCTTTCAGATTAGAAGGTTCTCGGTTCAAGACCATTCCACGAGGAAGTGCATCTTGCATTAAAACGTGTGACAAATCTGTCTCGGATCTGCTCTGGAAAGCCAAAGGGAGTTGCTTACTAGATATTTTGACTTAAAATTAGACAAATGTACTTTGTAAGTTGTTTCGTTTTTGCAGTACAATCTTAAAAATCTTATGGCGAGTCAAAAGCTTTATTCTCACATATGACTCGAGACAAAATCTTTCCAAGACTCTTTGAATTAGGGTGGTCTCCCATTGCCAGTTTTTAACCCCAATTTGCATCCTAATTACAAAATTGAGGAAATTACAATTTTTATTACCTACTATTATATGGCCGCTTACAAACGAGTGAAACAGATGACTGCAGAGTATTGTTGGTTATGGCCAAATACACTTGAGTACAGACGATTCCTATTACATGTGTTTGTGCATGATACTTTTGCGTTATTCCTGCTTTTTTCCACAGTGCTAAAATGAATCTGCTCACATGTCAAGATAGTCTTCCATTGAACAGAGCAACATACTTTTCACGGTAGTTATGTTGCAGAGGAGAATCGGAAGGTTTTTGCGCAGAGAATGATAGCTCTTGATTACTAAATATTGTACTTGGATGTCCACAGTCACCTACTTTTGCAAAATATTACCCCCTTGCACAAATTACATCTGACCATTTGCTCTTTTAGATAACTGTATAATTTCTAAAATTTCCTTTGAGTGTTCTACATTGCTACTTTTCCAACCACTTCCACTGATGTCAGGCCAAGATTGGGCATTCAATTATTTTTTTTAATTTATTTATTTTGTGAAAAACATATAGTCAAGCATCACAAATCTGCGATGGGAGCTCTCCCTGAACAAGATTTTTAATATGCATAATCTAAAACCAAGTCTTTCTGCAGTTTTTTACCTGTTCAGTGATTATGCCTTATATTAAGTGCAAATTGTAATTTGACTATAGATTTTGCATTTTTGCAATGTACAATCAGACAGTTTAAATCTGTGTTTTGCTGCAGGTTTTTATTATTTCTTTGCTTATTTTAAGCCTTTCAGCTTGGGGTTGTTTCCAGTTCATTGTTTGATTTTTATCTGCAAGCGTCACACGGCCGATTTTATAACTTAAACACTCCCGATGCTTCAAAATGTCACATCAACAGAAAGACTTTTTCACTGTAAGTCTAAATAAAGAGGCCTCCAACTCTTTATTGATTCTTTGTGACCTGTAGTCGATTCCACAAACTAAATCAGATAATTGAAGTCAGTGTCGAGCTAATTGGATTATTGCTTTCCCCCTGAAGAGACGAGCCTCCACGACTGCTACAGGATGACTGCATCTGGAGCACGTCAGACATCTGTCACTTTACAGTGCCGTCATGTATCCTATATCATAAAAATAAATTGGAATAATGTCTTTAATTAGATTATTCGTCTAATTACCTTTCCGGTCATTTGGTATTAATTAAATGTTCAACATTTCCTCACAGTTCAAGTGGCGGAAATGATGATGCCGATTTGTGCTTTGTGCTGTCAGTAAACTTTTTTTTTTTAACTACATTTTATTTCATTTGATGATATCACAACATTTGCAGTACCGTGGTAGTGTACCAAGAACCAGTTCCTGTACCATAATTGGGAGAAAGCAGCACAGAAGAAAACACTCCCGTTGCGTCTACTTGCCTCCAGTCCTCCAAGCATGATTTATGCAAATGAGAGTGCTATTTGCATAGACATAATTAGGTAATTACAAATCATTTGGCTATGAGCTGGAGCATGTGCGCAGAGCAGAGACGTTACACGAATCACATTGTACTGTACACAGTTAATGAACTGCTTCTGAACAGCAGAGACATGTGTCGGACCATATGTTGTGTCAGACCTCTTGCTCCAAGATGACAGGTGACATTTTCATAAAGCTTAGTTAAACATGAAGAACGATGTCTTAAAAAAAGAAAGAAAATCTGTAGGCCGTTTAGAATTTATCAAATACAAATAGCAGTTGTTCTATTTTAGGTCATTCATTATTTCATGTTCTGAACACATTTATTCTATTTAAGGGTCACGGCGGGCTCCCCCAGTGGTCACTGGGTGAGAGCCGGGTACAGTCTGGACAGGCTGCGAGTTTTCCACAAAATAGAACTAAACTAAAAGCGCACCCAGCTGCACACCCGTAGTTACTGTGGGTTTAATGGTGTGTTCCAGTTGTACTCAGAGATTGTGTTTTCCCAGTCTTCCTCCTGGCAGTGTTGCCACACTTACTTTGAAAAGTTAAATTTTTAGTTATTTTTTACAGTTATTTTATACAGTTACTTCATTAGCAGCTTTATGCAGTTGCTTTATTAGCAGCTGCTGACAACTTGCAACTAATTAAGAAATGTAACTAATAAGGTAACGGGTAATCTAACTTGGTTATGCTTAAGATTGAGTAATCAGCAAGGTAACTCAGTTACTTTGCTGAGTACTCAATCTTAAAAATAACCGTTAGAATACTAGTTACTTTATTAGGTACATTCATCTGCTGCTGACAAGTTGTCCACAGCTGCTAATGAAGTAACTGTAAAATGTAACTTCTAAGTAACTTTTCAATGTAACTGTGGCAACACTGGCCCCCTCATGACTTGAGTTGAGGTTCTGGTGTGGCTGTCAGTACAGCGGTGGGTCACCAACAAACTGAAAATCCCTCTCAAATGATAGCAGATGAAAATACTGGGAGAATGAGCTCCAGGCCCCCTCTGGTCATTATCAGTCTCTACGGGTGGGACACCACATACCCCAAGTTCACAATCCAAGATGGCTGCTCTGAGCCTCAGCAGTAGTTTGAGCTATAGTTTGTAGTCGTAGTTTGTGCTGTTTATTCCCCTGGTATGAAATGGGGGGATATTGTGATCAGCATATCCATCTGTCTGTCCATTCATCAGTTTTTGCTTGTTAATGCGATATCTCAAAACCAGTTGACCAATTTCATTCATATTTAGCATAAGGTTGTACTTGGGTGGTCTCCCGACACCAGTCAATTACAGCAACCTTGGGGTCCATTTCAAGGCCACAGAGAGGTATTCAGTATATTGTCATTGCCACCCTTGTTAGCGTGATATCTCAAGAACCACTTGACCAATTTCATTCATATTTAGCAGAAGGGTGCTCTTGGGTGATCCTCCGAACACTTTATATTACTGATTTGCGAGAAGTACGAACCATTGTGCGTGTGCACAAACACAGTGAGAGCAGCTGGGACGTGTTGCACCACATCGCGCTGCTGCTGTGGAGAAAAATAAAATAAAAACCAGCTGTATAATTAGTGAATATCACTGGGTTGATATGAATAATAAATAAAAGGGGAGACAGTACAGAACCCTGCGGTTAAATAACCCTGGTTAAATAAAAAATAAATGACAGTCACGGGATTCGAACTTGCAATTTACAAAAGCTCTGATTTCCAGACAGAAACTTTACCACTGCACTACAATCACTGTCTTATAATAGGAGCGTCAAAGGGCTAAAATCAACAAGGAGATGAACGCATTTTTGTAAATAATAAGAGAAAAAAGTGCCATAATAACTGACAAAACAGTGTTTGTTATGGCATATTTTTGGTGATAATTTGACTGAAAGTGATGTATTTGTGGTGCTGTTGGCTTGTCCTGTTGTCATGGTCCTGCGGCGCATCTGTTCTGCCGGCTGTGTGCTCTCAGACATGGCTGTCCGGCCCCCATGTGATCATGTCTGTAAATACATATCAGCATGTCATGCATGTGTGCTCTCCCCCCGCACGCTGTGTGTGTTTGGGGGAGGGGGGGGTTGCGTGACATACACGCACATGTGCGATACACATGAGTTACTTTTTGCAACGCCACACTCGTGGGGGCACTTAGACATATTTCACATCCAGTTTGAAAGCGATCCTCTGCTCACTATTTTTGTGCTAACAGCGCGAATGGCCACACATTTTCTAAGTGTCAAGCGAGCGGTGTTGGATGTTCGTGTGTGTCACCTGGAATTTGGCCGACACCTGCCATGAGAGGGACCGAATGGGCTCTCACAGGGCACTCTCTGTCTTTCAGCCGCTGGTGTGCACGAATAACTGTAGCGACAGGTGTATGAGGCATTGGAGGCAGCTCTGATTTTTCACAAATGGCATACAATTCTTCCTTCATGTGCTAATCGGCTTCAGTCATGTTATGTGTGAAGGGGCCCTAAAGGACGTCCATCTTTTTCTGTCTGATTTAATTGATTTTGCACACAGTACTGTCCTACTGTGTGTGACATACTGCGTAGTGTGTTATTTAGAAAGTGGTGCTGCTAATATTGTATGTCTCTGCAGATGTTTCTCACAACAGTGACTGGCCACACCTTGCCACAAACCAAGCAGTAAATTAAAACACTCATGTAACGTTTGCACCATCTGTCCTCTTCCATGAGAACTGTTTGATGGACCAGATATTTTTGAAGCAGTCTGTACTCCACAGTCTTGGAGGTGTCCATCTTATTTTCTGACTTGTGGTGCTGTGTGGCAACTGGAACACATTTACCTTGGGTCTGATGACATTCCCAGTATAAAGTTTTTGATTTTTTAGGTAAATGAAATGTGGCATAAAGATCTTCCCTACTGGACCTTAGTGATTTTCCTATCTGTTAGGGAATGAAACCAAAGATCCCTTCCTACTGTCACTTTTTCTGTTATTTTAAAATTGTAGTGGCTGCAGATACAAAAATCTGATTCCAATTGGTAGAGGCTATTATATGAAACATTATCCTACTATGACAGAACTTAACAATGTATTGCAGTATTTAATTTCTTTATTTAAGCAGGTTTAAAATTTAAAATATAATTTGGATTTTGGTCAAGGTGTCAGTGTGACAAAAACAGTAATATTTCTATAAAATCAATAAAGTCACAATTCACAGGAATAAAGCAGTAAAACAAAAGATAAATGAAGAAAAATAGGAAAATAAAAGCAGAGCATTTTTAAATTCCCTCATTTCTCATTAAGATTTAAAATATCCAAGAGTTTAATTCATGAGGTGAGAGCAGCGAACCTAAATGCCTTTTTGCCACATTCAGTTTTCACACACAAACAGATATATATATATATATATATATATATATATATATAGATATAGATATAGATATAGATAGATAGATAGATACGTACCTCGTTTTTAAGGCCACGGTTTGTTTCATTTTTGGTACAGTATGGGAACAAAATGCAAAACCTAAATTTGCTTGTTTAAACCAATTTATTGTAACATTATAGAAACAGGAAAATAAAATAATTGCAAAGTGCTGCCTTAAGTTAAATAAAATGTTCTCAAATAAACAACAAATATGTCAGTTGATGCTGTCAATTGATTTCCTGAAAGCTGCGCTCCTCATGCGGTGTGAATTAACACACACACACACACACACACACACAGTGTTAATATAAGGTCTTACCTGTGCGTTTTAGTGAAGAAAGTCACTCTGCGGCATTTTTGCCCCGTCAGATCAGTTAGCAGAGCGGAGTCTTCTCCCCCCACCTTTCCACACTGGTTCTTTGTCTTGGCGCAACCATTTCATTTCATTTTCATTTATTTATATAGTGCCAAATCACAACAAGGTTGCCTCAAGGCACTTCACACAAGTCAAGGAAGTCGAAAAACAAGTCGCAACAAGTCAAAAAAGTCACAGCACCTCAATAACGTCTCATTTACCACAACCTCCATGTGATCCTGGCTGCACATGCGATGAAATCTCAAGAAAAGTTATAAAATTACTCAGTTCTCTGTGTGAAGCAGGGACACCGTGCTCACTGGATGATGTGCGCATCAATGTTTACTTGTAACACTTCAGGGGAAAAAAGCATTTAAGGTACGTATTTAATTAAAAGTTAAAAAATCTTTCTAACATCTTTCTGTGTAAAGATCTCATGTTACAACGTGGAGACCCGTGGCTTATAGATAAGTGCAGCTTATTTACAGTATGTACAATTTCTTTTTTCTTTTTAAAACTGGTGGGTGCGGCTAATATTCAGGTGCACTCTATAGTCCAGAAGTTATGGTAAACATACGCAAAGCGAACTCACCCGTGCGCAGCCCTGTACCGAACCGAACGTCCCGTACCGAAACGGTTCAATACAAATACATGTCATTACACCCTTAATAAATAAACAAATAAATATATATGTGTGTGTGTGTGTTGAAATCAGCTTGTTTGGCAGTTTCTTTCATTTCTGATGCCTGGGTTTGGAGGCAACAAACCTTAACAAGCAGTGGTTGACTGCTTGTTAAGGTTCAGAACCAAAAATATCTTGTAGACACTGAGGTGAAAAGGAGAAATATACTGTATTTACACATCTCCAAGAAACAACGTGTTACGTTGGCCATCAGTTTAGACGTAAACAAGTTGCTGTTTGCCACACCTCATCTGCAAAACGCGGGTGAGCAGAAGCTGTGTCATGGCTCAACAGTCTGTCTGTCTTTCTTGCGTAGCTGGTGTGGGCGTGTCTTCCAGACCAATCAGGATTTCTGATATGGACTTCCATAATTTACTTTGCAGAAGTCTAAAAGGAACCGTTTCCTTCCAGCAGGGGAGTTTCTCTTGTACAACCACAGCTTGCTGAGTTTTGACGGTGTTGAATTTAAATCCCCAAACATGTTTAACACCATATGTTGGATTAAAAAAACAGTCTGCATTTAAAAAACAAAACACTAATGGGAAAAAATGGTTTCCAAGCCGCTCATGGCCCGGCGCCACAGAGAACCTCCGTGTTGATAACCGTTGATAACCATTCGTAAAATTCAGGCGGCTTTCAATGGTTTTCAGTCAAGTGAGTATCCCAGAAACTGTTTAACAGCTGGGCATGTTCAAACTTGTCCCGTAACGCTTCCAACGGAGGTGTTTCTCTGTAGTGCCGGGCCATGAGCGGCTGCCTGCTGACGCGCAAATCCGTCCGCACGTCTTTCATTACAAAATCTCCTTTAACAGTGGAATGTCCGGATAAACTGCTGATCCCGACCTCTTCTGAAACTTCTGTGTTCTCTCGCGACGTCCTGGGTCAACAGAGGCTTAAATTTGGAAGTTTTCAGCTCGAAACAGGCTGGCGACAGCGGCTCGGATCGAGGCGCGCCCTCCGGCTCCGTGGGTTGTCCTTAAAGCGACAGTAACACTCCATAATCTCTCATCAGCCCTTAAAATTTTCACCGAAAACCAGCTGAATTTCTCGAATGGTGTCCACTCGGATGTGCCTTACAGTTTCTGAAAAAATTTTGATCAAGCAAAGCGGCAGTCTCTGAGCCATTCCTATAGTTATACCATATAGTTTTTGAAAAAAATAATAAGGTCGGATACTTTTCTAATAGACCTCGTATATCGGGTGCCCCAAAAAAATATGCAACATTTTATCAGCAATGAAAATGGTCAAAGCATATGTCTAGGAAATAAATTTATGGCTTGATAGAAAGCTGAAAGGTTTAAGTTTTTCATACCAATGTCAATATTGGCCCTGCATTTTGTCAGTCTAGCATAAAGTCGCTGCACCTGTTTGACACTCTTGGTCTGGTGCCAAAACTCAATAATTTTTGTTCGTTGTAGTATGGTTAATCTTGGCATTTTCCTGAGTCTTGCATGGCATCAACATAAACTTCAGGGTCTCTGCAAGTAAAAAAGAAACATAAGTGATTAAGTTTGTAGCATTTAAGGGTCAAGTCGAGCGTTTTAAATGTATATATTTTTGGGACACCCTATATATTTGACAACCACTCCTTGACATCACCCATAGGTTTTCTGAAGAGCAGGTTTGAAAGTTGGTGGGTTGGTTTTGGATGTCACCATCTTGTTAGTACCTAACACTGCCTAAGACCCGGCTAATACACAAGTAGGTAAAGAGGTGGAGTGTGGGAAAGACTGGCGTGACCTGGCAGGATGAGTGAAGCCTGAACACTCACCAGTTACCTAGCTAACTAAAGTTCATAGGTTAACTTTGGTTTGGGTGTTCGATGAATGAGCATTTTTTGTGGACTGGGTGTTTGTTTCCAGAATAGGTGAGTTTGGTTTAGGTATTAAAAACTGTGATTGGAATATTGCCTCAGTAATTGTGGAAACATCATTGTAGCTAACATTAACAAGCTATCGATACCTGCTAATTAGCAAACGACGAACATAAAAATGTGTTCATTCTAAAATTTCAGGAGCACAAACTTCTTACATGGTCAAAGTACAATTAACTGCAACCCAATACATGTTATTTTAGATATTTGTAGCACCATCATGTTCACAGCAAATAGCATCCTGGCACATTAGTTGTCACTCAAAGTGACCACACCCCAAATTAGTCATAATGTTGTGTCTTAAAATGACTTAAAGGGATGTTTTGTAAAAATTCAACCCGCCCCCCCAAACAATGCAGTCATCATGAACTCGGAAACACCTGTACAGCTAATGCAATTATTTTTGTACCAGGCTGTAGACATGTTTATTTCTTCTGTATGTTCGGACAGTTTAACATGAGATTCTATGGGGGTTGACTTATTTTTGGAACCAGGCTCAAGTGGCCATTCAAGGAACTGCATTTCCACAGTGGCTTAATTTGTCAACACTGGAGGTTGCTACTTTGTCAATCCTCGTTGTGCGTTGTTGAAAAAAAAAAAGAACACACTTGTATTTTAAGACAAACTAACATGTATTCTGTTGAATAAAACCTGTTGTTCATTGGTGTTTTCCAGAACTAGAAGACTCCTTTGAGTTTGTTATTGTGTCATTGACGGGTCAGACGTGGAACTTTGAGGCATCTACGTACGAGGAGAGGGAGCTGTGGGTCCAAGCGATCGAGAGCCAGATCTTCGCCAGCCTGCAGTCGTGTGAAAGCATTAAGAACAAGGTAGGTCAAGAAATACTGAGATAAGAAGCCTCACAACTGGACAGAAGCAGCGATTACTATCTAATCGCAGCAACTCTGCCGCTCCATTTTGATTCTTCTTTCCAAGCTTTATCGCTGCCTAAACCTCCCCCCGCCCCTCCTCATCCACTTCAAGTTGTCACATCTGGGAGGTTGTCAGACAGGTGCACCACAGTGTGGGGGAGCTCTTATTAAAACTGACACACATCAGAGATAGAACACGGCTTGTGTCAGCATACTGGCGAGACATAGCCTCATTTTCATATTCATATTTTCTCCGCCTCAAGTCTTTCCGAGACTTTGAAAAACCTCTCCGTTCCGCGTGCTCCCTGGTTGTCTGTAATTCCAGTTCAGCTGTAATCGTTTGCCTTCTCGTGCTCTTGCAATGATGCGACTTCTTCTTTCCTTCATTTCTCAGTCTCGATTAGGCAGCCAAAGTGATGCAATGGCCATTCAGTCCATAAGAAACGTGAGGGGGAACAGCTTCTGTGTGGACTGTGATGCACCCAGTGAGTATAATTCTGCACCACAATAGCTAATTTGTCATTGTGAAAGCTCACACATGGTATGAGGCAAAAATAAAACTGTGTAACCAGTTGTTGGCCACATCTGTCTGTTGGATTGTAAGCAGGAATATTTTTTTGATTTGCATAATAAAGTTGTTTGTGGTTTGGTGAAAGTGTCTACATTTATATTTCATGCGTTAGGCAGACACTTGTTTCAAAAGAGAGTTGCAATGAAACTGATCAGTCTCAGGAGTTTACTCACATGGTACTAACATACACAAGTATGTGCAGTATGTATGTATGCAGTAAGTATGTAACTACAGGCGTTGGTAGGGGTGGACAGTATGATTAGATACATTTTTTTTAATCCCTTGGGATGACTCCCTCAGGGAAATTGAGGTTCCAGCAGCATTGCATAGCAGCACACAGGGTAAGAAACACATAGAGTATCGAAAGTGAAAGAAAAAACAATTAGCAAATATAAATACCAGAAATACTGCTCGCTGCTGATTTACTGGCTACTGCTCTTCCTCTCCTTCCTGTCCTGTGTCTTCCTGTTACTCCTCCCCGAGTGAGGAATTGTACAGTCTGATGGACTGAAGGACAAAGGAGTGGATATATATATATATATATATATATATATATATATATATATATATATATATATATATATATATATATAATATATATATATATATATATATATATATATATATATATATATATATATATATATATATCGGCACCGATAAACTTTAATGGACAACCTACTTCACCATATGAACTATAGTTGTGCACTCAAGAAGGAACCCCACCAGATAGTATTTATTTAGGGGTTCATAATTTATTGCAAAATTGTAATGTGTGCTGTAACTCCAACATCAACTTGATCCAAGGAATTTTCCTTCCAGTCAGTCTTGTTTCCACTGTAGAATCCCAAATGGAAATGGAAACACATATTCTTACTTATGGTACTGTCATGTTAAAAACATTCAGTCATTGGGTCAAGAAATTATTCGCTGACTTTGTCTATTTCCCCAGTGTTTGGCACTTGGCTAATTTCAAACACCAGCTGTTTGACAACAAATCCACATCTGAATCCACAGCTGATCTTATGTTAACAGTAGATGCTCCAGATGCCACACTTTATATTGTTTCCGCCTCCAGCTGCCGTGATCACCCCGGTGGAGGTGCTCTTAATTTTATTCAAATTTCATACAACACCTTGCAGAGCCGTCTTTATATCTGACTCCCCCCAACTACCATTTAGTTTTCAATCGCTCCTTTTTATAAGAGCTTATGGAGTCATGAGGTCACTACACACAGGTGTTTGGCGATGCTGATATCTTTACAGAAGCTCAAAGGTCCAAGTCTTTTCGGTTTCTGGTGCTCTTGCACAGAATACTTACTGCTTGGTTGTGAGACATGGATGCTTACCAGTGACCTAAAGTGAAAACTGGATGTTTATGGAACTAAGTCTCTTCAGAGGATCCTTGAGTAGCGCTGGAATGACTTCATGTGCAACAAACTTTTACTTCAATCAATCAATCAATCAATTTTTTTTTTATATAGCGCCAAATCACAACAAACAGTTGCCCCAAGGCGCTTTATATTGTAAGGCAAGGCCATACAATAATTATGTAAAACCCCAACGGTCAAAACGACCCCCTGTGAGTAAGCACTTGGCTACAGTGGGAAGGAAAAACTCCCTTTTAACAGGAAGAAACCTCCAGCCGAACCAGGCTCAGGGAGGGGCAGTCTTCTGCTGGGACTGGTTGGGGCTGAGGGAGAGAACCAGGAAAAAGACATGCTGTGGAGGGGAGCAGAGATCGATCACTAATGATTAAATGCAGAGTGGTGCATACAGAGCAAAAAGAGAAAGAAACAGTGCATCATGGGAACCCCCCAGCAGTCTACGTCTATAGCAGCATAACTAAGGGATGGTTCAGGGTCACCTGATCCAGCCCTAACTATAAGCTTTAGCAAAAAGGAAAGTTTTAAGCCTAATCTTAAAAGTAGAGAGGGTGTCTGTCTCCCTGATCTGAATTGGGAGCTGGTTCCACAGGAGAGGAGCCTGAAAGCTGAAGGCTCTGCCTCCCATTCTACTCTTACAAACCCTAGGAACTACAAGTAAGCCTGCAGTCTGAGAGCGAAGCGCTCTATTGGGGTGATATGGTACTACGAGGTCCCTAAGATAAGATGGGACCTGATTATTCAAAACCTTATAAGTAAGAAGAAGAATTTTAAATTCTATTCTAGAATTAACAGGAAGCCAATGAAGAGAGGCCAATATGGGTGAGATATGCTCTCTCCTTCTGGTCCCCGTCAGTACTCTAGCTGCAGCATTTTGAATTAACTGAAGGCTTTTTAGGGAACTTTTAGGACAACCTGATAATAATGAATTACAATAGTCCAGCCTAGAGGAAATAAATGCATGAATTAGTTTTTCAGCATCACTCTGAGACAAGACCTTTCTGATTTTAGAGATATTGCGTAAATGCAAAAAAGCAGTCCTACATATTTGTTTAATATGCGCTTTGAATGACATATCCTGATCAAAAATGACTCCAAGATTTCTCACAGTATTACTAGAGGTCAGGGTAATGCCATCCAGAGTAAGGATCTGGTTAGACACCATGTTTCTAAGATTTGTGGGGCCAAGTACAATAACTTCAGTTTTATCTGAGTTTAAAAGCAGGAAATTAGAGGTCATCCATGTCTTTATGTCTGTAAGACAATCCTGCAGTTTAGCTAATTGGTGTGTGTCCTCTGGCTTCATGGATAGATAAAGCTGGGTATCATCTGCGTAACAATGAAAATTTAAGCAATACCGTCTAATAATACTGCCTAAGGGAAGCATATATAAAGTGAATAAAATTGGTCCTAGCACAGAACCTTGTGGAACTCCATAATTAACTTTAGTCTGTGAAGAAGATTCCCCATTTACATGAACAAATTGTAATCTATTAGACAAATATGATTCAAACCACCGCAGCGCAGTGCCTTTAATACCTATGGCATGCTCTAATCTCTGTAATAAAATTTTATGGTCAACAGTATCAAAAGCAGCACTGAGGTCTAACAGAACAAGCACAGAGATGAGTCCACTGTCCGAGGCCATAAGAAGATCATTTGTAACCTTCACTAATGCTGTTTCTGTACTATGATGAATTCTAAAACCTGACTGAAACTCTTCAAATAGACCATTCCTCTGCAGATGATCAGTTAGCTGTTTTACAACTACCCTTTCAAGAATTTTTGAGAGAAAAGGAAGGTTGGAGATTGGCCTATAATTAGCTAAGATAGCTGGGTCAAGTGATGGCTTTTTAAGTAATGGTTTAATTACTGCCACCTTAAAAGCCTGTGGTACATAGCCAACTAACAAAGATAGATTGATCATATTTAAGATCGAAGCATTAAATAATGGTAGGGCTTCCTTGAGCAGCCTGGTAGGAATGGGGTCTAATAAACATGTTGATGGTTTGGATGAAGTAACTAATGAAAATAACTCAGACAGAACAATCGGAGAGAAAGAGTCTAACCAAATACCGGCATCACTGAAAGCAGCCAAAGATAACGATACGTCTTTGGGATGGTTATGAGTAATTTTTTCTCTAATAGTTAAAATTTTGTTAGCAAAGAAAGTCATGAAGTCATTACTAGTTAAGGTTAATGGAATACTCAGCTCAATAGAGCTCTGACTCTTTGTCAGCCTGGCTACAGTGCTGAAAAGAAACCTGGGGTTGTTCTTATTTTCTTCAATTAGTGATGAGTAGAAAGATGTCCTAGCTTTACGGAGGGCTTTTTTATAGAGCAACAGACTCTTTTTCCAGGCTAAGTGAAGATCTTCTAAATTAGTGAGACGCCATTTTCTCTCCAATTTACGGGTTATCTGCTTTAAGCTACGAGTTTGTGAGTTATACCATGGAGTCAGACACTTCTGATTTAAAGCTCTCTTTTTCAGAGGAGCTACAGCATCCAAAGTTGTCTTCAATGAGGATGTAAAACTATTGACGAGATACTCTATCTCCCTTACAGAGTTTAGGTAGCTACTCTGCACTGTGTTGGTATATGGCATTAGAGAACATAAAGAAGGAATCATATCCTTAAACCTAGTTACAGCGCTTTCTGAAAGACTTCTAGTGTAATGAAACTTATTCCCTACTGCTGGGTAGTCCATCAGAGTAAATGTAAATGTTATTAAGAAATGATCAGACAGAAGGGAGTTTTCAGGGAATACTGTTAAGTGTTCTATTTCCATACCATAAGTCAGAACAAGATCTAAGATATGATTAAAGTGGTGGGTGGACTCATTTACTTTTTGAGCAAAGCCAATAGAGTCTAATAATAGATTAAATGCAGTGTTGAGGCTGTCATTCTCAGCATCTGTGTGGATGTTAAAATCGCCCACTATAATTATCTTATCTGAGCTAAGCACTAAGTCAGACAAAAGGTCTGAAAATTCACAGAGAAACTCACAGTAACGACCAGGTGGACGATAGATAATAACAAATAAAACTGGTTTTTGGGACTTCCAATTTGGATGGACAAGACTAAGAGACAAGCTTTCAAATGAATTAAAGCTCTGTCTGGGTTTTTGATTAATTAATAAGCTGGAATGGAAGATTGCTGCTAATCCTCCGCCCCGGCCCGTGCTACGAGCATTCTGACAGTTAGTGTGACTCGGGGGTGTTGACTCATTTAAACTAACATATTCATCCTGCTGTAACCAGGTTTCTGTTAGGCAGAATAAATCAATATGTTGATCAATTATTATATCATTTACCAACAGGGACTTAGAAGAGAGACACCTAATGTTTAATAGACCACATTTAACTGTTTTAGTCTGTGGTGCAGTTGAAGGTGCTATATTATTTTTTCTTTTTGAATTTTTATGCTTAAATAGATTTTTGCTGGTTATTGGTAGTCTGGGAGCAGGCACCGTCTCTACGGGGATGGGGTAATGAGGGGATGGCAGGGGGAGAGAAGCTGCAGAGAGGTGTGTAAGACTACAACTCTGCTTCCTGGTCCCAACCCTGGATAGTCACGGTTTGGAGGATTTAAGAAAATTGGCCAGATTTCTAGAAATGAGAGCTGCTCCATCCAAAGTGGGATGGATGCCGTCTCTCCTAACAAGACCAGGTTTTCCCCAGAAGCTTTGCCAATTATCTATGAAGCCCACCTCATTTTTTGGACACCACTCAGACAGCCAGCAATTCAAGGAGAACATGCGGCTAAACATGTCACTCCCGGTCCGACTGGGGAGGGGCCCAGAGAAAACTACAGGAGACTAAGATGAGGCGTATCACTTGCATTGTGACAGAACGTCATGTCTGGGTGTGATCAGACATGTAGGTGCCTTAGTGTTGACGGTCCCAGTGCCTGGAGACGGCCAAGTGGACACCCATGTTTTACCTGGCTGTGGCAGATAGATGTTTACTTTGGAAAAGTGGGAAAGGACTGGTTGTCTGCCTGGGTGGCTGCCGTCCAGACCCTGGCATGGTTCCATGGTGTAGTGGGACCAGAGGAATCAGATACATGTGTTCCTTCAGAGCAGTGAGTTGCTGTGTCAAAAATAGACCAGTGGCTTGACCCTAGCCAAGAAAAGAGTAAGACCACTGACAAAAAGAAAGACAGGAAACACGTAAAAAGGTGAAGTAAAGTTTCTGGTACTTGATTATCATGACCACTTTGTGTCCTTCTTGCTGCAGATCCAGACTGGGCCAGTCTGAACTTGGGTGCCCTAATGTGCATAGAGTGCTCAGGGATCCACAGGAACTTGGGCACCCACCTGTCTCGTGTTCGCTCCCTTGACCTGGACGACTGGCCGGTGGAGCTCAGCATGGTGATGACCGCCATCGGCAACGCAATGGCCAACAGTGTGTGGGAGGGGGCCTTGGAGGGCTATACCAAGCCGGGGACCGACAGCACCAGGTTAGCATCCATCTACAAATAAAAGTGCTGGTTAATGAAGCATCTGGAGATTATAGAAAGTGACGCCGGCACAGTTTTCTCTCCATTAGCTGCCATTTATTAGCAGCCTACCCGACAGCGCACACATTACACAAAACAGAACGCTCCACAAGAATTACCCAGAATGCCACTGAGGCAAGGACACAGTAATTTATGTTATAATATCAGTCCATCCTGGAAGTTTACACTGTGGCTACCTGCACCCTCCTGTCTCTGTTTAATCTTATATTTATTGAATATTTTCCACCACTTTGTCTGATGCCTCGTGCGTCTGCACCTCCAGTAACTCAGCTTGAGAACCGTAATTCATGGAAGGAGCGCCGCGTGTTACATCATTTTGCACCTCGGTGATAAATGCCCTGACGACTTCCAAATCCATCAGGCGTGTCACTTTGCGTGTCGACGTTAATCGAGAAAAGAATTTATAATCTGAGCCACATCTGAAGCAGTACTTTGGGTTCCTGCAACTTCTCCGTGAACGCGGGCGCGCAGTCGATCTGACGCGAACAAAAGGGAAGAAGAAGACTCGATTTATTGCGTTTCACAAGTACTTTTCCGTCCTTTAAATATGCACCTCCTGAATGACACCAGACTGCCCCGCCCGGACTCACCCCACGACTAGCTGTTCTCGTTCCTCTGAGGTCCCCGGATCTGGTAGGAGGATTGTTTATCTCTTGGTGACAGGTGAGACCTAACGTCCCAGTCTGACTAATGACCTGCTGTGTGGCTGTGCAGGTAATTAAGCACACCATTATGGCTAAACCCCACCCCAAGAGTCAGGCCCTCGGGCCCCAAGCTGCCCTGTCACATATCCATCACCCGGGTCCAGGTCATCACTCTGTCTGTCATAACAAAGACTGTCTGTAGGGTCTCCCTGGTGGCATTCCACTGTTTTAACTTCACAGCTTTCTAACTTTGTTAAGAAAAGTCACAGAGCTGTTTTTAAACTTCTCCTGTTAGCGCTGCAGCTGCCCTCGTAGCTACTGTTCTGGAAAAAAGTACTTTTATTTATGAGTGAAATATGTTGAAATAGTTTATTAGCATATGTACAACGGGTATATAGCATGACGTTTTAGCGGTACAGTTTGTTTCATAGCATGATTTTAAATGGAACTTATAAAGTGGGTTGGTGCAGAACCAGTGACCATTAGTATGATGCAGGTCTATGTCCACACGTTGACCTGTATCACACTAATGATGCAGGTCAACGATTTATCTCCTACCAGCCGTAAAGCCAGAAGATGTATATAGAATTGCACTCGGTGCAATCTGTGCATGCCTTTGTGCATCCGTGTATCCATGCATCATTCACACTTTTTGTGCCCAAGATAACTTGACCAAAATTTCTTATTTTCACCCAATTTTAACTGGATATGCCAAATGTGTGTGTCTCTGACATATTTGTGTTTGAACATGATCGTGTCTCACCAATACACTTTTTGGGCCAACCACTTTACTCAACAGAGTTTTGATTATTGTATTTTATTATACCCAGGCAGCTGTCAGGGTTTTGTTGTTTGTGTGTTTGCTTTTTTGTTTGTTTGTTTAAGCATGTGGAGAGCATGAATGGTGGCCATGTGGTTAGTGTGCTATGTTTCAGTGCACAAGGTTCCTGGTTCAAGCCCCACCCCTGCCAGATTTCTCCATGTAATGTGAAGTTGTCAGGAAAGTCATCAGTGTAAAACCTCTGCCAATTCAACATGCAGATCCACCTCGGATCTGGTGTGGCATCCTTGAGTAAAAACAAGGGAACACCGGAAGGGGCTTACTTTTTCTTTAAGTATGTGGAGCAGCAAGCTCAGTGGGATAAGGAGTCAGTCGACCAATATGTAGATTTAGGTTTGACTACTTGTTTATATCCTTGAAGAAACTGTCTCAGTCCAGCTAGCTGTACATAGGTATTGACCTTGACTGGGGAAAAACTTGTCAGACTGGTGTACTGTCCAGGGGGAGTTGTAAACTCTCATCCACTTCACGCTACTGAATCTGGTGATAACAACCAGCATGAATGGGCCACAGGGGCTGTATAGGACTTAGTACTTGGTTAGTATCAGCAAACTCATGTTAATATCCCAGCTGTAACCAGTCAGCTACAAACACACACGCATACACCCCAATATTTGATCTCCATAAATTATAAAGCTTCCAGCTTTAAATTTTGAAAGCAGAACTGCCAATATTCTATTTGCCTACATCCCAATGTGGTAGCATGGTTAGGACAGCAGCACATCTGGTTCTTTCTGTTTCCAAATAGAGAATCAGAACATAAAACATATGCTTCCGTGAATATCGTCTTATTTACCTCCCGGAGTGATCAAGCCAATACTAAACCTGTTGAGTACACGTGTGAGCTCTTGTTGGATTGGGTTTGTTAGTAATTTAACATTTAAACACTCTAAAACATCTGTTCTACTTGTGAACTACTGTGTTTACTGTTTTTGAATGAAATAAATCTTCATTCCATTGCATATTTAAAAAGTCTGAATGTTGCACCATGTCGATAAAAATTTAGAGGTTTTTGCAGTGTTTATATTGGTTTACCTTCTCTGGCTATTGATGTTTTATGCACAGTTTTGCCTAAGTAAGATAAAAGTATGCATGGGTACTAGGTTTTAGATTTAGCACAGTACAAGTGCCTCTGAAACCACTGTGAGACTGCGATCATGTTGCATGTACATACAAACGGGTCCAGCAAACTGGACTTTAACTGGACACTTTGCCAAATTTTATGGCTAATCTTTGGCTTCGCATTGACGAAGGGTGTTTGATCCAGTGGGAAAGAGCACAGTGCCCAAAGGTTTCACAGATCCATCTGTGTCAGTGCAATTGTTCCTTTGAAACTGATAAAAATATCATTAACATCTCACAATGGCAATGAAAAAAAAAAAAAAAACATTTCCAGGATGTCTCAGTTTATCTGGTGTCTCTTCAGTATTTAATAGTTTCTATTCCACACCGGCATCAACCTTTTCACCGAGTGGCCCCAGTGTGAATAATTCACACTGAGTCACATGCAAATTACATTTTACTTTAATTAAGGTTTTCCAGCTCTTACTCAGTCTGTTACTCTGTGTAATTATGCTCTTGCAGTCATAACAAAACTGAATGCAATAAGAAATGTAAAGAATTGTCAAACCTAAAAAGTATAATATCGAATTTAAACATTTTATATGTATAAATAAAATACATTTCCAAGTCTGTTTTATAAATATTTTTTTAGAAATACGTAGTTCAGTTTTGCAGTGGGTATATGTAGAACAAGAGAACATGGCTGATTAAAATTCTAATATTGGCCAAATCCAATGCCATAATCTGTTTGTTTTTAAACTTTGTCTGTATTGTCAAGCATCAGGGAGAAATAGCTCTTTATCCTTGGCTGAAAGTGTTTCTAGAAGAGAGGGATGTTCACCTGCTGGTGCTGTTGATCACATGATAGACATCTGCACCTGTTAGACATTCTTTTGGTGAGAGAGTGGTGAAGCGAACGCACAACACCTGTACACTCTAAAGGTTATTGTGCTTCTCAGACAGGCAGGCACACAGAAAATCAGTTGCAAGAGTGCACGGGGATTCCTATTTGCAGATGACTGTGCTTTGGTTGCCCACTCTCATGAAGACATACAATGAATATGTGGCAGATTTTTAAATTTGTCTCAAAGATTTGGTGTAACCATACATAAAAGCAAAATGGAGTATATGTTTCAACAAAGCTCATACCAGCAACACAGAAATCCCCCATCGCCATCTGTACCCGTCAGTAATTTGAGGATTAAAACTGTGGAGACATTTTGCCACCTGGGAAGCAACATCAGTAACTCAGAGAGTTGCTAAAGCGAGCGCTACATTTAGACAATTAAACCATAGACTTTGGCAAGATCGTGGCATAAGCTACGTACGAAGGTAGCATTCCTGTGGATCCCTGAGCACCATCCATTAAATATATATTTTCTTAAGCCTCTGGGTAACCACTTGTTTCTATGTCTGTTGCTTTAAATGGAAAGGATCTACTGGTTGACCTTTTCTTCATTCTGAAGGGAAGCTTCTCTCCATTTGTCATCCTCGAACCGTGTGGGTGTTTTGACCAAAGCACAGACCGTGTCAATAGGCGTGTCCTCCAGAGCAAACAGGAGAATGTTTAAATAAGCCTAAAATGTAGCTTTTATCAGGGGAGGTTCTTCTTGCACAGACTCAAAAAGTGCAGATCTTTGAGGGTTTTCGGTGTATAATCCAAGGGGGATTATATCATGGCGATTTCCATCTGTCTGTCTGTGTATCTGTCTGTCTGTCCATCCCAAAAGGGTATAAGTGTTGAAGCAACTCCTCTCACATTTTTAGGGGGAAATTCTTGAAACTTGGTACAAGTACAAAGGATGGTAGTACGCATATTATCATACCGTTCGAGTTGGGCCCATTTTTACCAGAGTGATGCATTTTTAGGAGAATTAGGGAAACTTGGTACAATTCCTTGTTTTAGGTTGGTCATAAGCATATTGTCATATCGTTTGAGTTGAGCCCATTTTAACAGAGCTATGTTTCTTGATTAACAAATCTATACTCTTAGTTTCATGAGTGGATGCCTGCATTCTGAAATCAACTCCTCTCTCAATTTTAGGAGGAATTTTTGGAAACTTTGTACAATTCCTTCTTATAGGTTGGTAATATGCATATTGTAATATTGTACAAGATTGATGCATTCTGGCAGAGTTATGGGCCTCAATTAACAAACCTAGATACTGCCACTTACATGAGTTGGTGTCTGCATTCTAAAATCAACTATCACATGTGTTGAAATGTTATCAGAATACCAAAGCAGCATTTGCCAGCAGGGGATATCCTGCTCTCAGACCTCGATATGTTACATGTTAAAGGTACATCTACAAAGACTTTGCACATTAAGACCCCTTTAATTCATAAAGAGAACATAAATTACTAAGTCCTGTATAGACCATGGAGCCCGTGGATGACAGTGTTTATCCTGGATTCCTTAGCCTGAAGCAAATGAGAGTCTAAAGGCACCTTGACACTTGCACGCATTTAACCCTCACACTGCCGCACAATTCATTATGCCAGTGCGACCTGCTGTGTTCTGTTGAATGCTGTGCTTTGTGCCGCTGGATGCTACATTATATTAAATAATTATTTTGTAGCAGATTAATCATTTGCTCTGAGTTTGACTGATGAAGCCTCCTCTAATCGCTTCCGGAATCATAGCAGAATTTTCTGTAGCTGCAGCATTTTTTTCTGTCTCTCTCCTGCACGTCATGACATGGAGAACACATTTGGAATTGTCTAAAAGGTAATTATTTGTAATATTTACATTGTAATGGCTTGGTAAAACAGTTGCATTGTCATTCCTTCTTATGAGTATCTGTAAAATTATGTTTATGATGGATTTAACATCCATCCATTTTCTTCCACTTTATCCAGAGTCGGGTCGTGGGGGCAGCAGCTCAAGCAAAGCCGTCCAGACCTCCCGACCCACACACACCTCCCCCAGCTCCTCCGGGGGAACCCCAAGGCGTTCCCAAGCCAGCCGAGAGATGTAATCCTTCCAGCGTGTCCTGAGTCTTCCCCGGGGCCACCTCCCAATGGGACGTGCCCGGAACACCTCTCCAACGAGGCGTCCAGGGGGCATCCAGGAAAAGATGCCCAGGCCCCTCAACTGACTCCTTTCGACGTGGAGGAGCAGCAGCTCGACTCCGAGCTCCTCCCGAGTGACCGAGCTCCTCACCCTATCTCTAAGGGAGCGCCCAGCCACCCTGCGGAGGAAACTCATCTCGGCTGCTTGTACCCGTGATCTCGTTCTTTCGGTCATGAGCCAAATCTCATGACCATAGGTGAGGATCGGAACGTAGATCGATCGGTAAATCGAGAGCTTTGCCCCCCTACTCAGCTCTGTCTTCACCACCACGGTCCGATACAGCGACCGCAATTTAACATCTCTTTGTAATTGTTCACATGAGCTATGCTGTGGCCTCGGTTGCGCTAACGCAAGGACTCGCACTGACACTCAGTGTTGTTGAATTGTTTGCGCAATGTTCACGTGAAGTTTGCGTAATTAATGCATGCCAGACATTTTGAACATTTCAAAATTTTCTTGATGCACTTACACGAAGCCGCACACGGTTTACAATGAGTTTACTCTCCTGTATGGCAAATTGCATACCAGTGCGCGGATCAAATTTGTGCAAGTGTCAAGGCACCTTTAGGCTTCCCCTGGGCAGGATCCCACTCTGACTTACTTCCTCAAGCGAGCCATTTACAGCTGGATGGACTTGAAGTGTTTGTGCAAGTCCCCAGACAGGTAGTGTGACCGGGAATAAAACCAAAGTCTACATAATTCTTGTCTACTAATCCCACTGACCTACCTGCTCCTTGCAACTACATTCCAGCAGATTGACATTGCAGTTTTTAAGACATTCGTGTGTAGATTGGGGTATGTTGTCTTGCTAGAAAACAAATGTTGCCCAACGTCTCAGAAAGAAAACATCCTATGTAGGCCTTGGGTTCCATTGATGCCAGTGTTTGTCAGACTGGCGCTCCGCCCAGGCTGACACAGGTCAGTTCCTCAGCCAAGGCGGGTACCCATTTACAGATAGGTGGACAGGAACAGGGAGTGTGAGAGTGACCGGGAATCAAACCCTGGTTTATGTACTGGTAGATGAACTCCTTATTCCACTGAGCTACCTGCTCATCATTAATTCTTAACATTTTATTCTGTAACTGTCAACATGGACAAGTGTATTTTCAAATTAAAACCACTTTAAATATTACGAAGAAGCCTAAAATTTAGTTTCAGAATTTGTAGTCAAAGTTTCAGGATATTTGTGTCTAAAAGCTGCAGTTTGTAGCTGATGGAGACAGCGATTCATGTGCAAATAGTGCAACATATTTCAACGTCTCCTCATCCTTTCAGAAAAATCCCTCCTGTTTCTGATTGCAAATGAACAAAAGAACAGAATACAAACAAATGGGCTGTCAGTTTTAATCCCGTGGGAGTCCGGGACAGGCCTTTCTTTCTTCTCCGCACTCTGGCCAGTTCAGAACTGAATGATGGCCTACAGTTATTTATTGAATGGCTAAAGTGCTCCACTGTGGACTTGATGAAAGATTATTGATGTTGATTCCTCTCCCTACCACTGTCAGTCCTGTGTCGCCTTGGGCAGGAAGGTTCTTCATTGTCTAAAATAAATCCGATCCTATCCTGCAGCAGCAGCGTCTCCATTATTTTTCACTGTCAAACGATAAATCCCATTTGCAGCATAACTAATCTTCACCAAAAAACAGCAGTGGTAAATATCCTATCCAGCCACCGGTTATTGAAATGCTGATGATTTTGTTGCAGATAGAATAATGTACCCGTTAGTATCAAATCATCTTGCATCTTCATGAGTTGCAAGACAATGAATGATGCATTGCAACCGCCTTAATGGTATGCATTTATTTCTCTCTCTCTCTCTCTCTCTCTCTCTCTCAGCCATAAATCCTCAACAGACTCTCTCACTGTTTTAACTTGAGCTGAAACTGTGAGGGGATTTTAATTGTGTCACACTGGTGACACAAAGCAGCTTTGTGATGGCGCCCAGGCAGCCGATGTATAGCGCCCGACTCCCACTAAACATTAGTGACACCTAATCTAAACGATTCAGTAACTACCTGAATATCAACTCGGTATCTGATTGAATGTCTACTGCAAGACTAGGCTTAGCCCCGTCTTTTTTGAGTTTTAAGTTAAAAGCATTCATCCACAAGATTGCTTTAGCTTATGATATTCTGGAGAGAAAAAAGACAATATATATAGATTTGTTGTGTGCAGATCAGCACAGCAGTGCTGAAATTACTGGCGTACAGCAGACGGATTACAGGCATTATAACGGGGACCGTGGTTATATTCATGCATATGCATGTCGCCTGATCGCTTCTTCTTGCACCTTGTGGAATCCTCCAATACAGCCATTCTCAAACTTAAGAACTCCGGGGCACACTTTGACATCTCAATATTGTATGTAGACCACCAAACCTTTACTCGTAATTTTGATCGACACATGAGACTAAAGTCCTATGGAGATGGAACTTTTATGGGAGGTGGAGTGATGTAATGTTGTAACACATCTGTAATATGTATGGCCAAATCACACGGGATTCATAAAACATGAGGTGTTTTAACCCCCAAAAATATGAATCAGCTGCAAATTGTGAATTATCTGCAAATCATTAATTGCAAAAAGTGAATACTGAAAAAATATCTCCCAAAACCTGAACGCGGGTCTCGCAAAACGTAAATATCATTCATAATATATATATATATTTTTTTTTAAGTTTAAGTAGTTTATGGATTTCAGTTTACGGTCAATTACTGCAGGAAGGCTTAATTGCAAACCTTATCACCGCAAAAATTATTAGGTGAGGTGGGGAAGTGATCCAAGCAGCTCTCACTTCTGGTGTCAAGCGCCTGGTCCTGCTGGGTGTTACCCACTCTGGGGACAGTGTCAGGTGAGGAGTTTGACTGGGACAGTCCACCTGTAAAACTCACAGAGGACAGAAACCTCCCCCTCCGATAAATGGCTCAATAATCTTAAGAGAAACGTTGTAGAAAAACAAACACTAGTTTCTAACCTCAGGAAGGTAGACGACGAGCTACAACCTTATTTTTATCTGTATGAGCCGTTATCTGAGCTGGAAAAAATAACATTGACCTGAACGTGCAGACAGAGGAGAAACAGAAGCGTAGGGACCATCTACAAAGTGGAAAAACAAGACACCAGAAAAATATTCAATAAATTCAGGCCTGGTGTCACCAAATTCACTGCACATATCATTGGTCTCCTGCTGGTTATACTACAGCACTCAGTTTGGAAAAATGTGCAAAAATTGAATTTTAGTGATTTTTTTTTTTTAATCATTAAAATAAGTCAGGAAATGAACTGTAAAATTCACTAATTCACTAAAATTCAATTTTTGCATAATTTTGTCCCAGTCAAACTCCACACCTGACACTGTCCCTGGAGCGGGTCACACCCAGCGGGACTGGGCATGTCACACCAGAAGCGAGAGCTGCTCCAATCACCTCCCTTCCTGTATTGATCCCCGCCCCCCCTAAAAAAAAAAAAAATAATAATAATTTTTGCGGTAATAGGGTTTGCGATTAAGATTAACTGCAGTATTTCATCCGTAACTGAAATCCATGAACTATTTAAACTGAAATAAATAAATAAATATATATGAATATATGGATGACATTCATGTTTTGTGAAACCAGAGTTTTACATTTTGGGAGATATTTTTCAGTATTCACGTTTTGCCAAGTCACGTTCTCTTGACTGTTTTACAGAACTAAGAGGTGCCGGAATGTTACTGACAGAGCACGCAGTCTATGAAAATGACTAATGTGGGTCTTTCGGACAGCAATAAAGTCAGAGAAACTCCACATATATACAAAAATTAGGCATCCCAGAGCTATAATAAAAGTACCATTTGATGCCCCACCCCCTTTTTTATTGGCATGTCAGCACAAAATCAGTTCCAACAAAAGTGAATATGTGAGCTGTATTTTTTTATTCAATAACAATAATAGTAATTTTTTGGTAAGTGCACTGCCCAGCAGAATACCACACAAACACATTTGCAAATGTGCATATAATATTAACCCCTTAACGCCTGAATTTATATAGCTGTATATAAAAAAATGTTTTGTGTGTGTTTTTGCCTTTAAGTAGATGGTAAATAATGTTGAGATTATTAATTTCACTTTTGCACAAAAAATAAGTCGTAATTTTGGTATTTTGGTAATTTGTGTTATAATGTTATAATAATAATACTGATATGTTGCAAATATGCGACAACAGGCATACTGGTCAATTTGGTATGTTGCATATTTGAGTCAAATATTGTAGCATATATGCGACAATAGGCATTAAGGGGTTAAAATGATTGTAAAACACAATTACTCATACTTTAAGTCACGTTATCTAAAATAGTTTTTGAAGTCCTACAACCTTTACTCTGGTACGAATTATATACCAAAAAAATCACATAAATCAAACCCAGTTTTCATATCTTTTATTATTAACATTGAAATTCATTCATTTTTATCAGGTTTTCATAATTTGTAATGCTTTTATGATGCATTAAATGTGCCTAAAACATTTGCACAGTGCTGTATGTATAATGTCAAAGTAAGTCAGATAAATGAAGATTAAGACATTTTTTAAATCCCATGGCTTTGTTTTATTACTACTGATTACATTTTTTAAAATAAGACATTTTGAGGGTAATTTTAAACTTCATTACAAAATTGAAAGATTTTACATTTTTATGTTTTATTTTATTTATGTTCATGTATTTATTTTATTTATTCATAAATTCATTTATTTATTTATGTTTGCACATTTTTTTGTTTTTGTTTTTGTTTATATTTTTAATGACCTCTCAAGGTCCACCTGTGCTACCTTTAGGGTCCACCTGGGGGTGGACACCACTTGCCTACGCGGGCCCCTGATGGGCCACGTCCCACACTTTGGGAATCACTGCTCTAATAAACACAGATGTCCGACTTTACTGCAGTGAGGCTGCAGTAAAATTTGTGTTCATTAATTCTTCTTGGTGGAAGCCCAAGATTACAGCTCATACGTCCAGTCAGTATATTTGGGGGGGGGGGGTTGTTCTTTTAATTATCGCCTGGAAGTCTTTGTGTTTTGCATGCCAGCTCTAATTGCATTGCATGGCCGTGATAGAAAATACCACAGATTTGACAGCTACTGTTGGGTGCAGGTCCAAGAGACCAGCTTCACTCACATCTACGTCTGGCATGTGCGCACACAAACACATACACACAGAGACAGACACCAGTTCTCATTTGGAGAGATGTCCTGGAGCGTGGACGGATGTGGACAGCTATCCCTCACTGACGCCGGCCTCTCACTGTCACCCTCTGTAGGCTGCACGCTGCCCTCGGCCACAGGCAGGTAATAGCTCTGATGAGAGCCCTCCACTTTGTTTCAGAAATAATTTGCCACTCCTGCAGCCTGCAGGGCTGCGTAGTAATAAAAATGAATCACCCTGCTAACCTCTCCCAACTTGGCCCTGCCGCTTGTTTTAACTCTTTCCGCACCGATATCTCAACTCGTCTTGCGTTTACAGCATCATGACCAGAGGTTATTAGCCTCGGTAGTAACCTGTTTTAGGATTAGTCCGCTGAGGCCTTGGTCTCCCAAACGGTGAGCAAGGATTCCGAGCAACTCACAGGTTAGAGTGCTGGAACGTCAACTCTCTAAAGAGCTTTTGGAATAGCCGGCCTTGCCAGGAGCCCTGGTGGCGAGGACGTAATTAATTAAGACAAATGAATGACTGGGTCTTCCCATGTAGATCTCTCTCTCTCTCTCTCTCTCTCTCTCTCTCTCTCTGTCTAAATGAAAGCCACAGGTCAGTAATTAGCCCTGTGTGGGAGAAGTGGTACCACAGTCACTAATTGCCCACATGCCATCCCGTTTCAGAGCCAGGTAGTCCAAGAGGAAGCACAGCCTACATTGCCACATAATTTACTTTTAATATTGTTTGAATTGCAAAATAAAGTCTCTTATGGGAAAAAGTGTTCTGCCAAGATGTAGAAATGGGTACGTGCATAACGCAGGAAATGTGTTCTCCTCCTCTCGGCTTTGTTGGGGAAGCACGGGTTCAGCAGGGGTTAACAGCATGAGCATTTAAGGGTGTAAGTCTTGCTGGCACAAAAACACAGCCACTCCATCACGAGGAGTCTGACAACCTCATTAATGTCACAATATATTCAACTCATCCCTCTGCCTACGGCACCCAGATGCTCTCCTGTTGGCCTCTCTATAGAGCCGAGGCCCAACAAAACAACCTTTGAATTCTGGTCAGAGCTGCTGCATCTGTTCCAAACATGCTCTCAATGCACGAGAACCAACTATGTCGCTAATAAAAATATGAGTCCGTATTCTTTTGTAGTTGTTCTTTTATGATAACAAAAACAAAGGAGTGTACACTTTGTATACTGATACCCGGAGATCCACAGGGAGCTGTATTGTGCACTTTTAGTTGCAGCATTTACTGTGTTGTGTCTTCCTTTCTCTCTCTTAGCAACCTTTGATGCTTTGGGGCCCAGCTTTCATTCCCTGTCATGTGAGCTTTTTTTAAATCTCTCTCAGCCCCCTCTCTTTCTTTCTGCTTCTGCCACCCCCCCCCCCCCCTTCAGTTTATGGAAGTGAAGCTACTGCCTGCATGGGAATCAGTCCCATTCAAGTTGGCTACCCCCGCTGCGAGGTCCGTTCATGCTGGTCAAACGCCAAGAGCCCCACCAACACCTCCTTTTCCCTCCAATGCATCTATTTGATGTGTCCGCAGTGGATTTTTGTGGCTCAGGGAAGAGTGGGCGGAGCCAGATAGACTTTGATTGTTTCGGAGTCGAGTGTAAAAGGACAGGCTCGCAGTGGGACGGACTTCCTCCTCTTCCTACGGACCAATGCACCTTTATTGCCCGCAGTCACGTTGGATATTCTGTGGCTATCGCAAAGTTGGCTCCGCCCCCTCTGTCTCAGTTTCTCTTCCCCTCCTATAAATTCCCATTTGCCTTTGTCTTTCAGGCTTGACTAATTAGCCTTGTTTGTTCCTCTTTATTTGAATTCAGTCATGTGTTCTTGACTCCGTGGGCCGGGTTTAGGAGAATCATTCCGCCATTTGCCACTTAATTAAGTCAGGGTCAGAATCCATTCCTCAACGCGGCTGAAGGGACAGAACTCTAATAGAATTATAAAAGAGGCCTTTCCACTCGTAAGGCTGCCTTTATCTAAGTGAGCTCTGCAAATGCAAATAAAAGGGGTAACACTAGTTTTGGACAGGAATCCCGTTTACACTTAAGGGTTTTTGCATTTTGTTGCTTGATCGAGAATAATAATAATAATAAATTAAATTCATCTGAGAAATCATGTTCCAGTTGTGTCAACTTTGCAACTCTGAAAGACAACTTTGTCACAAAGTCAACACGTTGTTTTTAGCTGAAAGAGATATTTTATTAAGGTTTTGGCTCCTCACTGTCTCCTAAGCAACAGAGAAATTTAGAACAAGTATGTAGTCACGGGTAGAGAGATCGGTGTCCGTGGCTGGGTGCCTGGATGTGTGCGTGTAAGATGAACCCCATGCTGAGAAGTTCCCTTTCCTCTCTACCTGCCCCCTGACTACTTCTCGGCACTTTGACATGCTAAATCTGCTGATTTTTTTTTTTTTTTTTTTCTCCTGTGGTGAGGAAGTGTCTTTTTCAAGGGTCTCAGCAGCTCCCCTTTCCCGGACGAAACCCCTGTTTGGATTGTTTTTTCTGTTTTGAACAAAAGACAGAGGCGGGATTACCATTTCACTTCCTTTCACACTCTGGCTTTCAAGTGGCAGCAGCTGGGGAGTTGCTTTAAAAAAGTACCCCTGCCAGTCCTAGCTGCCTCTCCTTTCTAAACTTTAAAAAGTCTGGGAGCCAAGTATCTGATGTGAGGCGTTTTTCTGAAGGTCTTGAGGGCTGATTTTGTAGAGGAGGCTAACAAAGTGTCCTCGGGGCTCCTTTCTCTGATGTTGACGTCTTCTTAATGGCTCTCCTCAGCCTTTTTTGTTTCACATCTTGGTGCCAACTTTCTGCCTCATTTAGCTCATATCAATTCACTGGGCTCCACTGATTCAGCAACTCTTTCGTGCTGCAGCTTTCTGAAGCCAAACTTCAGACAACAGCTTGTAGTTGCTAACAATGTTTGAGGTTTCGTGCATTTTGGATTACCCAGTGAGATTTTTTTTTAAGGTTTTGGACATACTTTATCCTATTTTATTTTGTAGGAAAAAAAAGACACTTGTTTTCAAAGAGTTCACCGGAAATTGGAGAGCAGGGCGGGACCTCCCCTTCCTGTTCTGAGCAATTTATTTCCAACCAGGCTTGTCCTCACATAATGACTGAGTGGGGATTGATGGAGGTCCTACACCGTAAACCTCCAAGCCACTGCAATTGCCTGCCATTAGGGTGGTATTGTTGCTCACACAATACCCTCATTCTTAAGAAAAGATTCACTTATGGTTTAGCAGTTTAAAAGACTTTCTCCTCCATATTTTTAATTAGGTCTTAGCTTACAAAAATACCCAAATAAGCTCAACAGAAGTTGGTGTATTTTAAGACGTGAGCTCAGTTGCTTTATGAGCTTCCAGTGGCGTTTTGCAGTTAATCAATCTGTGCTTGGGTAAGTCTTCACTCTATTCTATCACATCCTGGAGCCGGAGCCAGTGCCAGGCATTTCTCTGCAAGACGGACTGTGCCATGGAGAGATCCTGGCAGCTGACATACGAGTCTGAATATGTTTGCTGTTCCAGTCAGGGTCCATTCCGAGGAGAATTAAAATTTGTTTTGGAGCATTTGTAGCACTGACACAGATCACTGATGGATTTTGATTTCATAATTACAAGATAAGCAGCCATGACATTGATCGTCACTAGAGAATGAAGAAATGTCTGCTTCAGTGACATTTATACAGAAACCTTTCTGAAGGGATTTAGAATGTAACAGCTGTTAAACAGAAAATTAGTATATTTGTCTGATTTTGAACATGTCTCTGTTTGAACTCTGTCTCTGACAGAACCCATTCACCATTTCCTCTTTTTTTTATTTTGTGGGTAAATTCATGCTAAATCCTTTCCACTGTGGTTTTTTAATGATATGGCTGGATTGTTTAAGTTACCACTGTTACCACTGTGAAACAGTTAGCAAGTAATAGTTTATTCCTCTGATTTCAACCATATCTGTGTGGAAACGCTCTCTCTCACAGAACTCATTCACTGCGTACCTTAATTGACCATCTCCTTCACTCTGCTTTTCTCAACTCAGGCCTTGTCCACACGGATACAAAACGATCTTTGTTTTCAAATTGTGGTCCATAAACACGGCAACATTTCAAGATTTATCTGCGTCCACACTAAAACACTCAAACTGACTAAAAAAGTTCTACCTATGCCAGACTTGTAGGTGGCGCTGTATGTTGTGTGAGTACACGCATATGTTTTCCCATCATTCATTGGACTTTCTACAGCTGGAAAACAGCATAGAGAGAGATGGAAAGAGAAGCTACAAATGAGCTAAATATTAAGTGATTTGTTTTCAATTTATTTAGTTTATATAGCGCCAAATCACAGCAAAGCTGCCTCAAGGTGCTTCACACAGGTTAGGTCTAACTATACCAACCCCGAGAGCAAGCACACAGGCAACAGTGGTAAGGAAAAACTCCCTCTGACGATATTGAGGAAGAAACCTCAAGCAGACCAGACTCAAAGGGGTGACCCACTGCTTCGGCCATTCTACCAAAAAGGTTTACAATACAGAACACAACAGCAGTTGAAGAGAGTCCATGCATTCTGGCACATCTCGTGCACGCTCCCTCATTAACTTGCTCTCTCAGGTGACTAAAAAATGTACTCTCGTGTCTGAAACTTGTTTCTCACATCGATGACGTTGCTCTTTCTCTACTGAACCAGGGCAGAGTACAGGACGCTAGTGGATGTGACTCATGAGGGTTTTTTTTCTTCAAATTAAAAGCTGCAGCGAACACTGATTATTTTTCTAGATTTTAAAAACATTGCAGTAATATTTAATTGAAACAAGCTTGGATTCAATTTGCAGACAGAAGTTCCTAGTAGATTTAACATGGTGCAATCCTGTGAACATCCTTGAGGAATGTTTATGTTTAAACGGTGTTAAAATGAGTGAAAAGTTGTTAAATATCAAAAATTTGTAAATAAATGTAATTGGGTTGTATTCCTTTTGTTATTTATTTTGTAATGATCAAGATCGTACTATTTGGTTCGCTTATATATATATATATATATATATATATATATATGAATATATATATATATATATATATATATATATATATATGAATATACAGTGAGGAAAACAAGCACCTAAACACCCTGCGACCCTGCAAGTTCTCCCACTCCGAAACTGGTTCTCTTCCTGGTTCTCTCCCTCAGCCCCAACCAGTCCCAGCAGAAGACTGCCCCTCCCTGAGCCTGGTTCTGCTGGAGGTTTCTTCCTGTTAAAAGGGAGTTTTTCCTTCCCACTGTAGCCAAGTGCTTGCTCACAGGGGGTCGTTTTGACTGTTGGGGTTTTACATAATTATTGTATGGCCTTGCCTTACAATATAAAGCACCTTGGGGCAACTGTTTGTTGTGATTTGGCGCTATATAAAAAAATTGATTGATTGATTGATTGATTGATGCAGGCTTCTAGTCCACCTCCAGGTGGGGGGAGAGATTCATCAAGCCACTCAAGGGATCTTGTTCCTGCAGCAAAGTTCGTTCCGCGTCCGTTACAGAAATTGCCTAATCCAGCACGTGGATCCAGCCGCATCTCGGACAGAGAGAGAGAGGAAAAAAGTGCAGTTTTCCAGACTTCAGTTTGGATCTGTCTTATGCGCGCATGTGTGTGTGTGTGCGCATTTCTCCCCCATTCATGCAGTCGGTGTCAAATCAGCAGGAAAATGACCATTGGATAATTATCACCTTTCACTGGACTTTCTACTGCTCGAAAACAATACAGCCATGAAAAGTACAAAGTTTTTTTTTTTTTTTAAACCATTGCAGAGCCTGAAAGAAAGTCATGTGACTGTTGTCCGGTTCAGAAAACTCACTTTTGTCCTGGAGCACCATACAAAAAACTTTTGGATTGTACAAAGACTGGAGCACCACACAGAAACAAACATGGATTTCACAAAGACCGGTGCACCATACGGAATCACTTTGAATTATACAAATCATGGAAAAAAGAAGATGGATGGTGAGTCCACATAAACTTAAACGTGGCTATTAATATATCAGCATGTCCCACTTGAGGGGTTTTTGTTTGGTGCATTCAGGCTCACAACAGTTTTTCAAACACGCACACTTTAAATCCAAACTGAATGAACTGCACAGAAATGCAGAAAAATAGTTCATTTAATATAGTTTTGTCTGCCGTGATGACCGCTTGTTAGTTAATGCTACAGGTTGTTGTCCTAACAGTAATTGGGGTGAAGATTACTCAGCGGCTTTCTACTAGCACAAAAAAAAAAAGAAAAATGCATTTAATGATCCACCAAGAGAAAAAAAAATCTACTTACACTGTTAACAACAACATCAACTGATTAATTATGAGCCACTGTGGTTAGACAGGTGGTGATGTGATGTAATCCTTTCAGAAACATTGCGTATTGCTTGTGCACACGGAGATGCAAATCTATCATTTTCAGATTTACCCACTCTGGGACCAGTTTTCAAAACGGCATTTACATGTGGAAGACATGCCAAAATGACACACCTAAATCTGTTTCCATGTGGACGGGGCCTAAATTAATATAAAATATTTTCCATGAGGTTTTTATGAAGATACAGCTGCATTATTTGAGTTTTAGAATACAAGTAACAGTTTACTTTACTGATTTGTTACATTGCTGTCACTCTGACAACCACACCTGCTCCTAATCCATCGTTAATCCAACATTCACTTACCATCCAGCAGGTGGCAGACACAGATCAACATTTACCAAATTTTAATGTTTGTCCCCATTATGTACCCATTTAATGTGGTGAATTACAATATAGTAGTGTTTGGTTTTGCGTTATCTATCTGTGTATTTAGTCACTCACTAAATAAAAGCCTTGAAATGCTTCTAAATTGAGATGGAAATTAGAATTGATGCCAAGTTTGCAGTTTTGAAACAAAATGTAGTAAAAGTAAGAACATGAAAAAGATTTTTCAAAATTTATTAAAAATAAGAAATCACATGTCACAAACTTGGTGCACCTGTCTTTAGCCAGTTTTTCCTCATTCCTCTTTGCAGCACCTCTCAAGCTCCATCAGGTTGAATGGGGAGCATTGGTGCACATTCATTTTCAGATCTCTCAGAGATGTTCAATCAGATTCAGGTCTGGGCTCTGGCTGGACCACTCAAGGACATTCACAGAGTTGTCCTGAAGCCACTCCTTTGATATCTTGGCTTTGTGCTTAGGATCATTGTCCTGCTGAAAGATGAACCGTCACCCCAGTCTGAGTTCAAGAGCGCTCTGGAGCAGGTTTTTATCCAGGATGTCTCTGGACTACTGCATTCATCTTTCCCTCAATCCTCCCAGTTAATGCCGCTGAAAAACATCCCCACAGCATGATGCTGCCACCACCATGCGTCACTGTAGGGATGGTGCCTGGTTTCCTGCAAACATGATGCCTGGCATTCATACCAAAAAGTTCAATATTTCATTTCATTTATTTATTTATTTCATTCATTTAAAAGAAAAAAACAGAAAAGCAGAAATAAAGCATCTCCATTACCAGAATGAAAAGGAGCAGAGAGAAGAACAAGTCTTATATTTTCTGCCCCTTTTTACAATACAATCTTTCAATATCCAGCGTCATTTTTCAACATTATTTAACAGATTGTATTTCTTTAAACTTGTCACATACCACAGACGTATTT
Organism: Thalassophryne amazonica; assembly: GCF_902500255.1. Taxonomy (NCBI): domain Eukaryota; kingdom Metazoa; phylum Chordata; class Actinopteri; order Batrachoidiformes; family Batrachoididae; genus Thalassophryne; species Thalassophryne amazonica. Next base: position 74,740,294 of record NC_047114.1, read on the forward strand.
CATAATTATGACCATTATTAAATAGATTACATCTCTGACAGGTTACATTTTTAAACTTAAAACATTTTATACATTATTAACAAATTACATTTTTTTTTTTTTTTTACTTCCTTACAGCCCACTAACTTATTTTATAGTTTCATACTTACTTAATACATCTAGTTTAATACGTTTTTTAAATAATTTAAGCGACCTTAATTCTTTAATTTCTTTGCTGAGATTGTTCCATAATTTTACACCATTTACTGCAATACTCCGTTCTTTTACTCTGGTTCTGTATCTTGGTTTTCTAAAGACTTCTATTCCTTTCAGTTTATAACTACTTACTCTTTTCTCAAACATATTTTGAATGTTTGTTGGTAAAGCATTTTTATTAGCTTGGTACATTGTTTGTAATATTTTCAAATCGACCAAATCACGAAATTTAAGTACCCTGTACTTAATGAACAATGGATTAGATGGATCTCTAAAACCACTGTTGCTAATCACCCTTAAAGCCCTTTTCTGCAGAATAAACAAAGGTTGTATATAAGTTGTATATGTTGATCCCCAGATTTCTACACAGTAAGTTAAATATGGGAAAATCAATGAATTGTACAATGTTAATAAACCATAACTATTTAATGAATATTTTACTTTATGCAAAACAGCAATGGCTTTCGCTATTTTTCCTTTTATGTAATTTATGTGTGACTTCCATGTAAGATCTTCATCAATTATGACTTTTACCCTTTGTATATCCATTCCATCTATTTGTAATGACACGTTATTTTTTTTTTTGCTCTATCATTAAACAATATGAAATTTGTCTTATTAATATTTAGTGACAGTCTGTTTATATCAAACCAATGCTTAACCTTTTCCAATTCTGTTTTTATCACTTGTGCTACTATTTGTTTCATCACACCAGAGAATGTTGTTTCTTATGGTCTGAGAGTCCTTCAGATGCCTTTTGTCAAACTCCACGTGGGCTGCCATGTGTCTTTTACTAAGGAGTGGCTTCCGTTTGGCCACTCTACCATACAGGCATGATTGGTGGATTACTGAGAGATGGTTGTCCTTCTGGAAGGTTTCTCCTCTCTCTACAGAGAAATGCTGGAGCTTTGATAGAGTGACCATCAGGTTTTTGGTCACTTCCCTGACTAAGGCCCTTCTCCCTTGATCACTCAGTTTAGACGGGCGTCCAGCTCTAGGAAGAGTCCTGCTAGATCTGATCTTCTTCCATTTACAGATGATGGAGGCCACTGTGCTCAATGGGACCTTCAAAGCAGCAGAAATGTTTCTGTACCCTTCCCCAGATTTGTGTCTTGAGACAATCCTGTCTCAGAGGTCTACAGACAATTCCTTTGACTTCATGCTTGGTTTGTGCTCTGACATGCACTGTCAACTGTGGGACCTTATTTGTAGACAGGTGTGTGTCTTTCCAAATCATGTCCAATCAACTGAATTTACCCCAGGTGGACTCCAGTTAAGCTGTAGAAACATCTCAAGGATGATGAGTGGAAACAGGATGCACCTGAGCTCAATTTTGAGCTTCACGGCAAAGGCTGTGCATACGTATGTACAAGGTTGGGGAGGATTACTTTGAAATGTAATCCAAAAGTAATCAGATTACAAGTAATCCATATGTATGTACATACATACATGTAATCCACATGTATTCTTTCAGAGTAATCCTACCCAACCTTGCTTATGTACATGTGATTTCTTAAGATTTTTTTTAAGAAATTTGCAAAAGTCAAAAACTTTTGTCAGATTGTCATTATTTGGTATTGTGTGTAGAATTTTGTAGAAAGAAATGAATTTCATCCATTTTGGAATTAGGCTGTAACATAACAAAATGTGAAAAAAAAATGAAGCACTGTGAATACTTTCCAGATGCACTGTATAAATTGCTGCTGTCTCAGTGAGATACCGATATTGATTTGAAGGATCAGTTAAGTTATAGGCTGCTTTGTTTTTGTATGAATATAGCAGTCATGGACCAAAATTAAATTAGCCTGTCAGTTTGCCCGTGTTAGCGTTGTGGCATTGGTGCCCACGGGCCCGTTGATAGGGAATCCCACGAGAGCCTTGTCACTCCGGCCAGTGACGCCACATTAACTTATCCGTACAAACCACCTCCTTTCTGTCACTCATCCACAAATCCAAACAACAGCCTCTTTCTGCTCCTCTTATCAGATCGGCTGACGGGGTCACGGGGTTAGTGCCACACTGGGCATGCTCAGCCATTCACATATTGACATTGATCCCCCCCCCCTTTCTTTCTTATTTGGACAGTTTGTATGTGGACAGAGAATGAAACAGGGGTCAAGATGGAGAGCAATAGATAGAATTCTGCCTGGCGATAGTGGACGGAACCTTCCCACAGTCTTTATTCTCCGCCACTAGCCGAAGTGTAGGAGCCTGGCATTACCGCGCCTCTCTCCGGCTGCCAATCAGCCCCATCGATCTGACTCGCGGCTCGGCCACCCCAAGGGAGCCCGGTGCTCTGGGACACACTGGTTCTTTTTGTGGGGGATCCACCAGCTCAGACTGACAGCCGACAGCATTGATAAAAATATGTCCCCCACCTTCCTGTATTGTCCACAGCAGACGTGCTGTAACCTTTAGAAAGCTGGCCAGGCTAGAACCTTTTTGCTGTCGACTGTAATCTTGAGAAAGTGGAGTATTGCCCAAACCGTCGGACCCTTTGCAATCTCTCCTGTCTGATCTCGCTGTATTATTTCCCACTACGATAGCACAGGCTCCTGGCTTTATGTGCACTGATAATTGAGAAATGCCACTTTACACCAGTGGGTCTGTTTGACCAATTATTCTGATTTTTCCCCTGCGTACAATTCTGGGGTTAAATCATTTTGCCGAAAATCACGTGGGATGTTTTGAAAGTTTTATCATTTAGGAGTGTGTTAGCCATGTCTTAACTTTCCCTGACTGGTATCACTTTTTTATCGTTGACATTTCCCCAGAGAGGAGAAGGAGTGCTGGATCCGAGCCAAGTATGAGCAGAAACTCTTCTTGCTGGGACTGCCCCAGTCAGATGTACCTCTGGGGCAGCAGCTGCTTCGGGCAGTGGTGGAGGACGACCTGAGGTTAGTAGTGGTGCTGCTGGCCCACGGCACCAAAGAAGAGGTTAATGAGACTTACGGGGACGGCGATGGACGCACTGCTCTCCACCTATCCTGCGCAATGGCCAATGTGGTCATCACACAGCTGCTTATCTGGGTAAGTGGGCTGAAACGTATCAGACATGGATGCTGGTAGTTCAGATTTAAGTTATTTTAGAAAATGTTGTCGACCAACCATTCACCTGTTGTAACCTGCATGACAGTCCTACAGGTCCACTACTACAAAGATCCAAAACTTTTTTTTTATGTCTGCAAGATACTAAATTTGAAAATGACCCAACTCTGCTTTGGCCCAAGCAGAGGGTCACCCCTTTGAGTCTGGTCTGCTTGAGGTTTCTTCCTCAGAGGACGTTTTGTCCTTACCATTGCTGCTTTGGGGGTTAGTAAAGTTAGACCTTACTTGTGTGAAGCACCTTGAGGCAACTCTGTTGTGATTTGGTGCTATATAAATGAAAACAAATTGAAAAATTGACCCAGTGTTTGTCAGTACCTATGACATGTTGGATGCAGGCAGAAGGGTAGTAATTTTATTTGTTGTAAGAGAAGATTCAAAAAGTGGCATCAGACTCACATGGTGCAGATTAAAGATAAAGCATATAGAATTGTGCATCTCTAGACCGTATTAAGGTGAATATGTAAAGTACTGGTTAAAAAAAAAAAAAAAAAGAAATGTTAAGTCAGCACAGATGTTTAGTGGTTAGCACTGTTGTGTCACAGGAAGAAGGTCGTGGGTTTGATTCCTACCTGGGGCTTTTCTTTGTGCTTGTATGTTCTCCCAGTGTTTGCATGGGTTCCCTCCAGGTCAAAACTTTAAATTGACCATATAGCGGGGATATTAAAGGATTATTAACTGAGCAAGCGATTTATTTATTATATGGCTGTTATATCATACATATAAACACTCAAACTTACAGTATTGCTTGAATATGCTGCTGACGGTGTTGGGCTCATTCGCTTTCTTCCCCTCCATGAAGAACTTGCTAACAGATGGTCCTGTTGTTAGCCGGTAAGCTTTCAATCTATGTGTTTTTTTTTTGTTTGTTTGTTTTTTATGCTGTTGAGATATCGCATTTTTAGCTTCCTGGTTTGTAAAGAAAATACGCGTTATGGACTGATTGTCATGGAAACCGGTCCGGATATGGGAAAATATCCAACCAGTAATCAGCCAGTCAGAGCGCGTGTAGCATCACAGCCATATATTAATAGAAATTATTCATTCATTAATTTTCTCCACCTGCTTATTCCAACTAAGGGTCACATGCGAGCTGGAGCCTATCCCAGAGGTCATTGGCTGAAAGACGGGGAACACATTGGACAGACTGCCAGTCTTTTGCAGATTTTTTTTTTTTTTTTGATAGTGGAGTTTTTTTTCTCATCACATGCAACATTGTATCGTTTTGCAACCCAAATAGTAGATGTTCCAAACTGGCAGGTTTTGGAGGTGCAACAGCTTTGAACATTGCTGCATATTTATACTGTCATATTACTTTGATGTGTTATCTGAACGAGTACATGCCCATGTGAGAACGAGACAGAGTCTTTTGTAAAATATGTTTTTCTCCTTCCTTCCACTCTGTTGTTTTCCCCCTACCGTAGCCATAATCCATCATCATACTAACACATTGTTGCAGGTGCCTGTGTTGATATGTGCAGGCAAACAGGGTGTACGTGCATTGGGAACCCACTTATGTAAGACGTGTCTGAGTGTTGTGCTCTTTATAATTTTTCCACTTAAAATGATACCCAACCTTTTCCTTTGCAGTATGGAGTGGACGTGAAGAGCCGGGATGCACGCGGGCAGACGCCCTTGTCCTACGCTCGGCGAGCTGGAAGCCAGGAGTGCGTAGACATCTTACTTCAACATGGTTGCCCCAGTGACAACAGTGGCCTGACCTCCGTGCCCACACCCAACATGAGCCGCCGCAACCCCAATCCCAACATCAACAACAACAATGCCCAGTGTGAGCTCAACCGCAGCATCAGCATCATGTAGGAACCAGAGAACAGACCCAGAACCAACCTAGTCTGCTCCCAGTACTTCTCCAGAATTAGTACCAATGGAGAGTTTTCAAGACAGATGTTCCACTACGCTGTTCGGGGGTTTGTATTTGCAGCGGACATTGCTCCTTTCATACAACTGTTTTATTGACGTTCTTGTCGAAAAGATAACTCTTACTTGGAATCGATCTCGGTCAGCTGTAAGCTTTTTGTTTTTAACGCGTCAGCCAAACAAATGACTCACATTGCCGTTGATACCTTCACTATGAAAAGCATTTCCTTAATGCTTGAACATTTCCTCTCATGTCTACCCCTTCTGGAACTGAATTTTTTTTTTAACAAGTGTGAGTGAGAAACCTTCAAAACATAAGTGCAACACTATGAAACTGTGAGGAATATAGTTTAACAAATGACAAATAAGGGATGAGGAAATGAAGTTAAATCTTCCGTGATGTGCGACACGCTAATGATGCATGTCTTCAACAGAGCGATTGAACTCTTGTCGCACCGCTCATATACAAAGGCAAAGCAATTACAGCCTAGTTTGCAAGTGGTTTAGATAAATTTGCAGGAAAATGAGGTCGGTTCATAAAGGAGTTGATTGCACAATTCCTGTGATAGTGAGCAAAGTGTCTGTGAGTATAAAGGAATTAAAGGGCATAATATTTTATGACCATTGAGCCACATGGCTTTATAAGGGTGCCTCTTCAATCAGAATTCATTCATATTCAAAGGTTTGATTGAAACTGTGAAATCGTACCATTATGATGCCTTTGTTGGACTGATTTGACCAGATTGTGTTAATAATTGTTTCACGCGCGCGCGCGCGCACACACACACACACACACACACACAGTTCAAAACCATTAGCGTACTGGAATATCTGTTTCACCTCCTACGGACGATGTCCCCAAAGGTCGGTACTGTCGACAGCATTTTCTCCACCATCGCTGCGTACGATCATGTGCGTCTGTGCTTACGTGTTCGTTCGTGTTTGCGGCACAGAGCAATCGGGCTTTTATGTTTACAGTTTGTTGAAAGGACACAGGAGAGAAGACACTTGGGAAACTGTGTTTTTGTGTACATAAATATGTAAAAAGTAGCTTTTTTCTTCTTCTTTCCGATACAGTTACTGACTTTTTGGAATCAACCAAATATGACACTTGTGACTTGGGGTGTTTTGCTGGGATTCAAAATACATTGATGTGTCAAATTGAGATGACTAAAACGGGCAGAAATGAAAATACTATTAGCTATAAGGATTTGTAGATTAGCACATAATACAAAAAGTATCCCATGATATGCAGATAGTAAGTTCGACTTGGGCAAGAATTGCGCACAGGTGGAACTGGCACAACATTTCTATTTTATCTTTTATCTGGCTGACATTTTTGATGTTTTAACCTGGTTTGTTTCAGGATCTATGTTTACAGAGCGTTTTATTGTTTTAACAGTATTTTTTTTTCTAAACTCACACGGAACGAAAATGCAGACATCACGGGACGTGGCCCAAAACTAGCCACGTAGTCAGCTTGTTCAGTTGAATTACAGTCGAAATGTGTCGAGGTTCCGACTTGTATTTCTGCTGCGTGGGTGTGAGCGTTTACTTGACTGAGCGATTTCAACCATTTATTACATTTCACCGTCTGAGATGTCTAAAACTGTTGTGCGATTACCTGAACTTGTAGTGTAGATGCTGAAAAACACAAAAAAGTAAAAAAAGAAAAAAAAAAAAAAACTTTGCCTGTTTATCCCCAAACACAACATGACGTGTACATATTAGCTTAATACTTTTACCTGAAGACGTGCTCCTCTGAGGGAAGCAAAGCGGTTTTGGGTCAACACTGACCTGAAACCACATTTTGATAAGTTGTTTTAGTTTCTCCATATTTTAAAGGTACTTCTGTTTGGTCTCAGCATTAACGGACCATCTTTGGTACTTGTGTATAATGATGTACATTTGACATATTTATAATACAGTATGTAAATATCTTTTTTTTTATTTGTTTGTTTATGCGCAGTTCATTTTCCAGTTGTAATTCATTTATGTTTAGGATGTGAAACAAAGCAAAAGCTAAAGAGTTCCTTGTTGTATGCTTGGATGCTTGGCTGACTGTCGACCTATTAATAAATGTTCAAATAAAGAAATTAGCCGTCCCTTGATTCGGGGGATTCAACACATTTTCTGTGGTGGAGCATTTATTTCTCTATACTTCATCGTTCTTCTCTTACAACCCTGAATAAAAGTATGTGAGCCAAGCTCGGGCTCCGTTTCCTGCTCGTGGGACCTCCAGCAGATGCTGAAAGAGGATTAAGATAAAGAGCCAGGCTTAGTGTCGGGCAGCACGACACGGTGGGGAAAAGTGAAAGGTCCCATTGTTGAGAAGAGTCAAGCCCTCGCTAATCCACTTCTTACTTCCTGCTAATCTTGTCTCAGCATATCTTCATCTTCTTCCTCTTTTTGTTCGCCGGCTTTGTTGTGTTTTATCACCTGGTTCTCTTTAGTTTTAATTTTCCTCATCCTTCCCCTCCAGTTCCAACTTGACGGAGCACTAAGTGGAGTCGGATTGTTGAAAAATGCAAACTGATTTGCGTTGCCTGAGAATGTGAGCAAAAAAGTAGACGGCACTCATTAGGGTGCACACTTCTGATGAAAATGTTCCTCGTGCTGTTATTCTTGGTAAGTAACACTGAAAATATTTTTGTTTTAAAGGAAAAGTGGCTTTTTTTTTTCAACCTGAATGCTATGTTTTTGCCCCTGTTTCTTTGTCTCTTTGTGAACAGCCTGGAACCCACAATTTTTCATATATCGTTAAGTAATTCTTACAAAGGACTCATATCCTGATAGGCAAGAACTAATTCAACTTTCAAGGTCAAAGGTCAAAGTCAGGAAAAATCTTGGAAAATGGGAAAAATCACTATCCTTTAACATTGACTGAATTTTCAAAAATTCATAACTGTCAAAAAAGATCACATTTCTTTCATGTTTGAGAGCCTTATGTAGGATGGTATCCTTACTCAACTGACAGAGTGTAGCTATTTAAATGTAATATTGAAAACCCCATTTAATGTATATTGTACATTATATCTTAATCAAACATGCCCCGATTACTCTCATATTTGAAAGTGAAGTGCGGACTGGCACTCACTATCACCTGACAAAGTTTGATCTGGATCTGATCCAGATTGTGGATTTTGTGGATATTTGAATTTAATATGGAAAAGCCCATTTGATGTACATTTTGCATTATATCGCAATCAAAGGTTCCTCAGTCACTCTCATTTGTGACATTAAGGTGCAAACTGGCACTCTGAATGAATAGACTAAGTTTGATCCACATTTGATCTGTATTGCGGATTTTGCAGATATGTGATTTAACATTGAAAAGCCATTTTGAGCTATATTTTGTATTGTGTTTTAGTTTATGAAAAGTCACTTCTAACAGGACTTTGACCTTGAAATTTTTTTCCAAGGTAAAAAATTTGTGGAATTGGAAACTAGTGTTGGCAGAGGTTTGCGCTGTACGGGTGCAGTGCTCTAGTTGTAGATGTTTTAGGTTCAGTTTGACTTGGGACAAAAGTGATTTTAATTGGTGCAGTATTGATGTAGAACACAAACACCATCATGGCCTAAACAGCTGTGTAATATAAGTAAACTGCTTCTTCTCGCCACTAAATTAGTGAAAATGTCTTTAAAAATAGCTGACACTTCTCATGACATTTTTGCCTTTCCTTTGTTACAAAAAGAGGTTTCCTCTGGTTTTTTGGGGTTTGTTTGTTTGTTTGTTTGTTTTTTTGCCCTGTACAGTATCATTACAGAGCTGCTTAGCCTGTGATGGCGTCTGCATTCTAAATCACTACTGCTCCAATTAAAATGTTTTTTGTCCTGAGTGAAAAGCTCTGTTTCACCTGGCTGCGGCAAATCGATGTTTATTTTAGAGATGTAGGAATGGACCAGTTGTTTGCCTGAATGGTTGCCATCCAGGACCCAAGACGGTTCCATGATGTTGTGGATGTGGAAAAGCACAGCACCAGCACACCTGACCTGACTTGACTTGAAAAGCTGAACCCCAAAAACGGTTTTAAAAAATAAGTCCGAGCTTAAACAATTTTTACATTGTCCTTTAATTTCTTATTTTGGGCCTATGCTTTAACTGATATTTAGTCAGGTCTGGAATCACATGTCACTCACTCCCCTCGGTACATCCGCCACTCTTTTGAACCACCCTGGGTTCCGGGCAGCAACTACCCAGGCTCATCCACACCTCTATTGGCTGGGAGTTGTTGGCTTGTTCCAGTTGGTGGGATCCTCAACACGAAGGAACCTGTGAGCTGGTTTGTGCTCAGGATTACACACCACATGACTGAATGTCATAGTTGATGTTACCTCAAAATTAAGGTAGTAGACTAATCTGAGTCTTCCTAAGTAGGTGTTTGCTTGTACCACAGTATACAGGGAAACACGTCTGCCAGTGATTCTAATGAAACTAGCGTGTTGCCAGTGGGGATCCACGGGTTCTAGATTGGGTGGTGTTTATAAAATAGGTAGCTGACATTTGAAAGTTAGACCTCAACAATTTTTAGAAGACCTCAACTCTTTTATTTCCTGCTAATTACATCATTTTTAATGTTAATTTACTGTCTTATATTTATAAATTGCAAATTGTTTAGGTTCTTGTCATCATATACACACTATTATTATTATTACCATTATTATTATCAGTATTATTTTATTTTATTATTACTTTTATTTTGTCATTTGATTTTTAAATGGACCACAAAGGAAATGTTTTCACTTTCTTGTGTCATCCATGTATTTTTAACATATTTACAATTATATTATGTACTTACGTTGAACTTGCTAAATAAAAGCATGCATAGACTCACACTTTTAATATATAGATGATTTACTGCCCCCTGTTGGAATGGGGTGTGAGTCAAGAATGTAGTTAGCAACGTTAGCTAATATCCATAGCTTCTCCAAAAATATTAGTCCTAGTGTTCCATTTTGGTGGCATTCATCCTTGACCCAAAATACATAAGCATACCAAACGGCAAATGTCAGATATCCTCAGTTTCTCTGTGATCGAAGTTGCACACACGTATGCAGAGCTTTTTTTGTCTTTTCCGCATTCTGTCGTAAGCAGGTGCTTCTAATTTTAGACAAACAAACGGTGACAGAAGACATCAAACGCAATACACTTCTCATATATGGTACCAGCAACAAAACTAAACTAACTAAACTGACAATGCATTGTAGCACAACATCCATTGTTTACTGGTTAGCTAAAATTGCTAATTTATCCAAAAATATTTCTCCTATCAGCTTTCTGTTTTCGCAGTGTTCATCCTTGACCCAAATACATAGGCATACCAAACGGCAAATCTCAGCTCTCACTGGTTTCTGCGTGATCGAAGCCACACGTATGCACGCAGACTTGGCTATTGTAATATAGATACAGTTGGTTGAAGGCAAAACAGGTGAACAGGGTCCAGATGTGAGGGGTAATTTTGCCAGATGAGTTTTATCACATGCAATCGATTCATGAATCTGTTTCACTGAATGCTTTCTTAAAGGGGTCAGAAATTTAATATCAGACAAAATGCATATTAAAGCTTGCAGCTGGAAACACCCCACACCCCCTTTCACAAAAGGAGTGTGGCCTAGCAGCAGGCTCTGATGATGCTTATCACAAAGCAAAACAATGAGTGCAGACAACAATCCATATATGGACACTGTGGCGTATGTCACAAAAGTACAAAAAGGAGTCTTTCGACACGTACGCGTTGCTTGTAACAGTAGAATTTTTACATACACAAAAATGTGGAAATTTGGGGATATGTAATGTGAAACCTCCAAATCATGTGGATCATCAAACATGGTGGAAAACTGTTTTTGCATAATATCAACTTTGGGTACTTAAATGTCAAACGACTAGATTTTTAGAAAGTTTTCCCAATACTTTTCACATACAACAAGGGTCAAGTGAAATTAAATTCAGACAATTAGGTAAGGGACACAAAGCACAGATATAGGCACAAAAACCATGGCAACCAAGAAAGACATCAAAAACCCCAAACCAGTGAAAAGCATGATTGATAACAGAATAATTACATGTTGGTGCAAAGTTGGAGTTACTAACTTAAACATGCTTTTTCCAGTGGTGCAGTCAGGTCCATATGTACAGTTTTTGAACTGTTGGCTCTGTAGACCACCACAACTGAGTTCAAATGATACAATCAAGATGTGCTTGTTGTGTGGACTTTCAGCTTTAATTCAAGGGCTTTAACACGAACATTACATTAACAACTGAGACATTACAGTCATTTTTATACACAGTCCCTAAGTTTTGCAAAGAAAGTAAATGGATATAAGGATTATTTTTATACATATCAGCCCTTTACAGTCAGGGGATGGATACACAAACATATACAAGTCATTGAATGTGTCTTAGACTTTATTTACGTCAATCATTAAGAAATGCAAACCATGTGGGACTGTATGGAATATCTGTAGAGAATGCAGTTCTTAAAAACTAGGTGACCACACGAGACAGATGAGGGGAGCCACCAAGACACCCAGAAGAACTCTGAAGAAATTACAGACTTCTGTGGCTTTGACTGGAGAAAATGGGAAGAGTTATAACTTTGTTGTTTTCCATCACTAGCTATAGCTTCATGGTGCAGAGAAGGTTACGTCCAAAGAGACAGATCAGATGTTGTCTTCTGTCGCCCATTTACTTTCTGAAAAATTTCACATTATTTTAAAAGAACATCATCACCCGAGGCCATCAAATACAGCCATCGGATATTGTGAGGGCTTTACATCCATCCGTCCATCCATCCGCCTGTCTGTGTTCAACATAAGTCCAGTCCTATTACTGCCAGAGTCTTAAAATTCACAGGGTAAATTCTTGGGACACAGAGCTTGGATAATTTCAAAGATGGCTAACCTTGACCTATTTTAAGAGGTTAAAATGTCTCATTCTCTTTCAGTCTGTTCAGTTTTGTTTTTAAGTGGCAGATATGACAGCCAATCATAGTAGTGTTGTACCGTAATGTCAGTGGCTGGTCTGTCCAAAATCGCTTTGTTTTGTGGGATATATACATGTTTTTCATATATTATGTAAAAGCTAGTGATAAATAAACACTTATTAATGTGAAAATGCTGTTTTTGGAACCTAATAACAGCTCTGAACTTACAAGACATATCGTGGATGTTAGCATGGTGATATCACAGGCTGGTAGCTAGCTGCAAAACTCTGTTTCATTTGTGTGTAAATATATCCTCTGTGTCATATATTATGTAAATGCTAGCAAGAAATAAACTCTTCTAAAACTGAAAATGCTGTTTTTGTAACCTGATAACACCTCTGGAGTCATTTACAAGACATTTTGCAGATATTAGCATGCACGCTAACTCAGATCTAACTTCCTATGGAGTTAAATTTGTCTCATTAATACCTGCAAATGCACAGAGGGTGATCTACAAATATTCCTTTGATTTGCACAACTACTGCTCTTAAAAGGTAAATATTGTTTTTGATTGATAGAAGGGCTTTATTGAATATGTACAAATTGTACGTAAGACCTTAATAATTAATTAAACAACTACAAATGATAAAAAACAAAATGCTCATATGGCCGAGGGTATTTTAGCATTGCGTTATATTTTTATATTCCACTCCACCATGAAGTTGTTATACTGTTGATGCCACATATAAAAGTTAACAGTGTGCAGTTTATTTCATCACATCCACCAAAGCCCATGTAATAGTTCTCTTGGTGGCTTCCCTCACTGGTCACCTTCTTGCACAGTCAGTTTTTGAGAACTGCCTACTCCAGGCAGATTGACCGTATGATATCATCTACTGTATGTCACTCCATCAGTGTAGAAAACCTGACAGTGACTGGCTACAATCGTTTATGGACTTTGCAGTTTGCACAGTTGGATGCACTTGATGCAATGCTAGATTGGGCACCCTGTGGATAATCCAAATTCAGTTGGTGATATGTCACATTCACAAAGCTGTGGAGAGCTCAGCCTCTTTAACTGTGTGGAGAGCAGGTGCCTCTGTGGTGTAGGACTTGGACTACCAACCTGTGGAATGGGGTTTGATTGCAGAGACTACCTGTCTGTACTCTTGGGTACTTCTTCTTGGGTTCTGCTTCACCAAACCTTGCAGCTATCTATTCCAGGATAGAATGATCATATTTACAGGATTTCTTCTGTCTGGGTCCAGAACAACATAATGGTTTCTCTTCATGCCAGGCATTCAGTATACAATAAAAAGTGATATGGAGCTGCATGTTGATTAGACACTAATTATTTGAAGAACAGACATGGATGGTCTTCAACCAAGTGCACTGACCACTTGGGATCCACACCTCCCTTTCAGGAGGCTTTCAGGAACTCTGTAAATAAACCGACAGATGAGGCCAGAGCTCTAATTGTGATGGTGCATCATTCCTGCCTACACCTTCACAGTGTTACAGCCGTGCACTCCCTGGCCACTTGTGCACTCGTGTTTCGCTGCTGCTGTGTTTTCATATTTCATCAAGGCCTGCTAAACAGTGAGGAGGGCTCTCAGCCGCCCACCTCTCCTCAGACAAATTGCCTGTAAGATTGCAGAGGTGGGTCTGAGGCTGATGGATGGGCGCACAAACACCTGACGAGGCCGTGTTTGCAAACATTAAAAAAAAAAAATCCACATTAGAAGCTCGTGGACGCAGGAAGCATCTCTGCAAACTGCCTCCAGACGGGCCACACCTAAACTGGATCAGAACGTAGCCTTTTAACCCCTTTACACAGTAATTACACTCTCCATCTGACCATCTCTCCTCTCCTGAGTCCCTCCAGAGCTGATTTGTCAATTTCAGCTCCATCACGGCTGATCTGTGTTGCGCCCTGCCCGTTCTGACTTGCCCCCACATCTCCACGCCAGACCCCAAACCTCTCACTAATCCGCCTTTCTTTCTCCGGTTTCTCCTAGTTCTCCTTGCTCTGCTTTGTTGCCATCACTGTCTTATGTTCTCTCTCCTTCCCCGTTGGCTTTTGCCTGCATTTCTCTGTTAATTTGCCTGAGAATGCATTAGCTGTAATGAAGGCAGAGGGCCGAGGGAATCCTCCAGGGTTCCATTAATCATCCCCCCTCAGACAGGCAACCTTGATTACAAGTGGCAAGAAATTCATTAGAGCCGAGCCTCTGACAACTCTTATCTCCGCCACTAGATCTGACTCATTAGGCAGCCAAATTAAAGCTATGATGGCCCTGATGAAACTCATCGCTTGTTTATCTTGTGCGATTTGATGCATCTGCCCATACATCACTGCAGCCACGACCGTCCAGACCCTCCCAAGAAGTCAGGCCTCTGGGCCGCTCTGAGTGGTAATGACCCCCCCCCCCCCACCATTTCTCTGCCTCTCTGCAGGTGGAAATGCTTTTATGATATTTCAATTTACAGTTCACGCACCAGGTTGGCTGTCTTGACGTGTTTACTATTTAAATCCATAAGCGGAGTGGCTGCAAAGTGTATTAAAATATATATTTTTAACTGTATTGAATAAACAAATGATTCCACTGTGCATCATGCTTCCACCTTATGCATTAATCATTTAATAGTGAAGGAGCTGGCTGAGAATTTGACTTTGAATCTGATGCTCCTGGACGAAAATAACTGCAGCACTGTGGCACAGCATCATGGAACTGACTATTTTATAATTAAACTTCCACAACAGCCTCACTGCTTCAACCTCCATCCGACTGAGTGTTGCCTGGCTAGAAGCATGAGGCCCATAAACCTTCCTGATCCTGAAAGGTCTCGAATGACCTGAGGTCAAACACGCAGCATTGTTGATACAGAACTGGTGCAAGATTGTTTTTGAGGTTTTTTTGCCACTCAAATCCCACTTAACGCCCATTCAGGACATGTTCTATATAGGCCCAGAGGCCCATCAGGCTGGTGCTTAAGCCTGGATGTGGCGGCATGAAGTGGATGAGAGTCTATACCACTCACCCTGGACCATCCAAAAGTACATTGTAGGTTATACCCCAGCCAAAGTCAGTTTACAGCTGGTGGACTGATGAAATGTCTTGATTCAGGACAAAATAATATAAATTATTCATAAGATAAATCTGGCCTTATCATCAACAGGTGCTGCTGCAGCAGGATATAATGTTAATACAGCGAGAGTCCTTTATTTGGGAAAACACTCACTTTGTGCCCACTGCACAAAAAAACAAAAAAACACAATGTGCTCAATGAAACCAAGATTTTTCATCTGTTAAACATGCAACCCCAACATTCACACAACAGAATTTAATTTGAGTTGATTATCTATCTAGCTATATCTGGACAAAAAACTTACATAAAATCGAACTGAGTTCAGCCAAGGAGCTTTTCTTTCTTTCGTCTATTTTATTTTTTAATCTTGCAGCCTGAAACCTTTTTTTGTAAAGACTTCAGTGAAGCTGTGTAAAACCTCAAACCGGTGGGTGAAAGTTTGCATAAAACTTGTATAAGACTTCTGTTTCTTTTCCTGTAAGCGGATGATGTGGTCAGACATTCTTCATTCTTCAGGATATTTTAATATTCCTGCACTACGACGCACACTGTGTCACGTGGCATTCAACATCTGATATTGTTTATTTAAATCTAAAATCATTCTCTAAAATATAAAAGCTGTCATTTTTATAATCCATGTGGACTCTTGTACAGCTATAAAGAAAATCTTATTTTTCTCTAAAATGAGTGAAGACATACCCATTTTTTTACAGTTTCCGCCGCGTGCAGCAGATCTGTAAAGAAATGAGGCATCGGGTGATTAAAGAAAACTTGAGGCGCCATAAAAGATAAAAGATTAATTATAGTGAGATTTATTGTAAGATTTTAGGCATGAAATGTTCATTTTAATAGTTTCATGCCCATTTGTAGCCGTTCAAAGCAAAACAAGGCAAGTGGATTTCTTGTTTATTTAGAGGGGGATAAATATGAAAGTGTTATTGTTTTGAATTTAAGACCTTTTAAGACGTCATATAAACCACTGTCTCCAATCATTTAAAACCGTTTGCAAACCGCCTTGGTAATAAGATTTGAAGTATATATATATATATATATATATATATATATATATATATATATATATGAAAATAAAACACACACACCCCAAAACACCCCAAAGATTTAAATAACACCCCAAAGATTTAAATAATTCTGACGCTAAATAGAATTCATATATATATATATATATATATATATATATATATATATATATATGCCCTTTCGAATAATTCAATCTGGATTCCACCTTTCATATAAAGCGATTTATTAGATCAATATAGTTTACAGTTGTCCCTTGTTTGGTCATTATTTCCTTCACATCTTTTATTTATTTGTTGTTCACAAATAGTTGTCAAATGAGGTTCTGACAAACAAAATCTCTTCAGTGACATGCAAATGAGGTCAACAAACACAAAAATTATTCACCAAATGAGTTAAGGTCATGCAGCAAAATGGGGGGAAAAAAACAAAAACAAACAAAAAACATTTCAGCCTACATATAAATACTTAAAAAATCTTTACAGTTTCATCTCATAGTGCCCATTTATATTTACATATTAACAAAAGAATAAATAAAAACCACAGCGTGTTGCCAAACGAGATAATCCCGGTGAGGTTTTGCTTCTCTGTGCGTTCAGTCTGAAAAAGAACCGGATCCTCCTTTTTTTTGCGCATCACCAAACCAGGAACGGTTCGTGCTGCGTTCACGGCCTGCTCCCCTGTTCGATTTGCTGGTGCTGACTCCTCACGGCGAACCTGTTGACGTGCACGGGGATAGGCACCACGATTTTGGGGTTTCTCACCGGTTCCCCCGAGCGGTTGTTGACGTTTCCCGCTTTGATCCGTTTCCATTTGGCGCGCCGGTTCTGGAACCAGATCTTCACCTGCACCTCGCTCAATTTGAGTGCGTGCGCGATCTGCGAGCGTTCGGTGAGCGACAGGTACTTTTTACAGTGAAACTCCTTTTCCAGTTCGAGCAGCTGCTCGCTGGTGAAAGCTGTCCGTCTCCGCCGGCTCTTCCCAGCCGAGCCGCCGGCGGGCAGCGGCTCGGCGGAGCCGCCCTTCAGTTTGCTCTTCTGGCTCAGCGAGCCGCAGTTGTTGCCGTCCGAGAAACTTTCGTTCTCGCTGTCCGCCGAGCTGTCCTCCCGGTCGCTGCACGCCGTGTCCGCGGATTTTAGCTCCAGCTTCTCGTCATCTGAACTGTACAGTTTGGTCTCACCTAAAAAAAGAAAGAAAGAAAGAAAGAAAGATGGAAGCACACTTATTTAATCGGCCTGCAAGCGCTTCAAAAATTTCCTACAGTTATGACAAATATTTTGCTGATATAGGCTGTTATGTTAGTTCATTCCAGGTGTGTCCATCAAGTTTTCATAGATTTATGTTTAAAAATAAAAATATGTCCAAGTTTTTTTTAAAAAATGCAGGTCACATTAATATTTGTGTCACACTGCAAAAGTGCCAAAACTTGCGTTTTATTCTTTTAAAATCTAATATGCAAATTCCACTTCACTCCTTGGAGCAAAATGCGCCAAAAGCGTTCACCCCCTGTTGTTTTTAAAGCTTTTTACGCACGGCATTCACTGTTTACGCAGCAGATTTCAGCTCGTGATCTACATCTGTTTTGTTTTGTTATTTTATTACGGGCTCACCTGATATCGTTTGAAAAGTTTCCGAAAAGTTGAGCAGTTCTGAGCTCTTGTCCCGGCCGTGGAGCTCCTCGGAGTGCGGGCTGTCCTGCCTTCGCGCTCCCGGGTCTGCAGCGCTCAAACGCGGACCGGGCAGTTCTTGAGGCGGGTAGAAACTGTCCGGTGGATCTGAGAAACTTGGCATCGTGGTGGTGAGCGCAACCATGGATGGCACTCCCTGCCCCAAACTGGCGCAGAACGTGTTGGTGAGACGTCCCGCAAAAGAAGCCAAAGGCGCGAGCGGAGGAATACCGGAGGATAAAGGCGAATGGGATAAAGCTTGTGGGATAACCAGAGGTCTGTAGGGCATAAACATGGGGTAGCCCGTGTACAGTAGGTGTCCTGGTCTGGGCTGCGGGGTCCCGATCAGGGAATCGATAGAAAACGCAGTCCCCTGGCCGCCTGGTCTCTGCATTTTGCACCTTTTTTTGTTTGTTTTTGGTGGAGGAGGGGGGCGTGTGGAAACTCGAAATCAGGTGTCCAGTCCTCTCCGCCGGTGAAACTTTCAATGCAGAACGGTTGGAAAGTAGATCCTCTGAAGTGTTGTCATCCCTGGAAGTGGTCCCGCTTGTCCGAATCTCTGCGCTCTGTGTGCGTCAGGCGCTTTGTTTTGTGCGCCACCGCCACGCCGCCACCTTTTTCCTCTCTTTATTTGTCACACACTGAGACATAAACACACGCTCTCTCTATCTATCCACTTCTCCCTCTCCAACACTTCTCCCTCCGCCCCTCTCCTGTGCACCGTGTGCGTAATGAGCGCGCGCGAGAGACAGAGAGAGGGAGAGGGAGAGAGCGCGCGCATCGGTTATCATCTGCAATACAAGAAGAATGAAAAGGGGGTGTCTCCCTGGGGGCTCATCCATCTTCCTCAAATTACGCTTCATTTCCTTATTCAGCCTCTGACTTTTTGGCCGTCTTGAGAGGCGGTAGTTTCCCAGTGGAGCCCAAATAGACGGGTCGCACCCTCCTCTCAGCCCTCCTCCCCTTTCGTCAGGTTCGCCATTGACTGCAAACGGTGTGAGAGACTGTTCCAGCCCTTCCCCTTCTATAATCGGTGACCACACCAACCCAATCAGCTATTATTAATTTTGATTGATGATAAGTAATTACTCTGGATTCAAGGGACGGAGTAAAACAACGGCGGCTATTGTTGAAAGATTGGGGCCGATGGGCATCAGAGTCAGGAGGGAGGAGAGGCAGATGTTTCTCCGCGGCCAAAACAACGCCTTTACACACACACACACACACACACACAGAGAGAGAGAGAGAGAGAGAGAGAGAGAGAGAGAGAGAGAGAGAGAGAGAGAGAGAGAGAGAGAGAGAGAGAGAGAGAGAGAGAGACACACACAATTACAATTGTTCCCTGGAGAGACACTTTAGACTCAAATAAAAGAGGTCAAACAAACACTTGGAGGCCAAAGTCAAATTTTAAGTGATTCCCCCCGTGTGGAAAAGCCTAAACTGTCTCCAAAATTTCTGTTAATTCAATTACGCGCGCTTTGAGAGGAACTGACGATCCAAAGAAGAAAAAACGCACGTGGAAGTATAGCGAGAGAAAAAAAAAAAAGGGGGGGGGGGAGATCACCATCACCATCTCTTTTCTTTAAGGGCTCCTTTAATCGCAGATCATTTCACCTTTTTAATGGCAATGGGGACTGATGATGATTAGCCCTATTGAGACCCGCGTGCGCGCGCACTCCAAACTGGTGGTCTGATTGCACGAGGACATCAGCAGATCACCGCCGACCCTGATGAGCAGTGGAGGGCCACCACACGCGCACTTAACGCTTATAATTACATGTGACTGCAGCAAGCACCTTTCTTCGATCTGTTCAAACTCCTTTATGAAGAATTCTGGTCGTTCTAGGTTTTTTAAAATGTCCAAATCAAAAATAATCCACAGTTTGGCACACGCGTTTTCAGATTCCATGGCAGGCCGAGTTAATGCAACCTTTGTTCACAAAATTCACATTTAAATTCATTTATCATATTATTTTTGGTTGCTTTTAATGATGATTATACTGAAATTGATAATCTACCAAACTGACATCTGGTTTTTGGAATAAAATGCTGATTGCAGAGCAGCAAGTGCAGGTGCACCTAATTCTTCTGTTGCTTAGTCAACGTGCAAAACAAGCTTCCACCTAATTTGCGAATTATATTTCCATCATCATAATAATTATAAAACAATTAATTATGCATGTTTTATTTAAAGCAATAAAACGAGTCCTCTTTTGCGCGCTTTATTGCACTTGCAGCTTGTTTGATTTTTTAATGTTAAAATCTAGATTTGCTTTACTTAAGAAAAATAAATATAATATAGTTTATAAAATTCTGGGAGATATATTTTTAAATAAATCGTACAAGATGACCAACAATTGTAATCAGTTTATTAAAAAAGACAGACAATAAAAAAGTGATGGCTATTACATTTCAATTTACAAAAGCTTATTTGTTTAGAGCGATTATTTTTCGGCAAAAAAAGATAAATTACAATAATAACTGCAGGAATAATCATTTGTGCAAATATTCAACAGCAACATTAAAGATTATAATTAATCATTGACTACTGACAGACTATCCTGTGATTTTCCACTTAAAAAAAGCTTTTTTTTAAACTAATGCAAAGTAAAAATTGTGATATATATATATATATATATATATATATATATATATATATATATATATATATATATATATATATATATATATATGTGTGTGTGTGTGTGTGCGTATATATATGTGTGTATATATATAAAACACAATCGCATGTGTGTTACTTGAAATCAGCTCTGGTGTACAGCTCCCTCTTGTGGTGGAAAATACAAACACGAGCCTGCTGAACAGCGGCTATGGAATAAAAAGTGAAATGACCAACTTAATTTTTTTTTTTTTTGGATGAATGTCATGTACGCCTACACACTCTCGGCAGCACTCTGCTTTCGGAGCTGTCAGTGAACGTATCCTCTGCACGCCAGCAGCAGGTAGCTCTTGATGAAGGTGGGCAAGTTAAGTTTCGGCACCACTTTGTGTACCCGGTTGTGCAGGAAGCTCCTGATTGTGCAGCGTGCCAAGTGCTGCAGGCAGCGAGGAGTCAGAGCCAAAGAGAAGAGGGACTCGTAGAACTCCCTGTGCTCCTGATGGAACAAACACACAAGTTCATCTGGTCAAACCCGCACATCAACCATCTCAGTTTATGGGTGAGCTTCGACAAGTGTTTCATCACACACCCCCAAAACTTTGTTAATGGGGAAACTTAAAAAAAAAAGTATTACGGTCATATATTCTGGTTTTGGCTGACATTTATTTGCAGAACATCACGTGTGCCCTGGAAGAAATCTGTCCATCTTGATCTTTAAAGGGGTCATACTGTGAAAAACTTTTTGATTTTTTTTTTCCAGAGTATATATTTAGTAGAGCCCGACCGATATATCGGCCAATATAAGCCCTTTTCAAAGTACTCAGTATTGGCCGAAATTTTGCTGATAGAACGCCGATAATTTATCATAAACAGAACAGTTACTGAAAATGTTTGTGTCGGCAACGTAAAATGTTCTTGCACTGTTTGTCCAGTAGATGGGGCTCTGACTCCATTCAGCTGAGAGCTGCTTACACCCCTGCTTAACTGTGTTCATCACCGGCCCCCGTAGTTCGCCGTCACACTGCACTGATCGGCTGACAAAAGCATACAAGTTTATAAGGATGTTGTTTGTAATAACTTTGCGATTACATTCACCCCACATTTGTCCTGTTTCAGTTCAACTCAGTTTGATTAACTCAGTTTATGTAGTAATGTGTCAAATGTGCTTCATTGCGTCGGTCACGCTTTTTATTAAGCCCACATTGTGTAGACCTTATTTCTAGCATGAAAAACTTTCATTTACTGCTAAGAGGTTGAAACATTCAGCTGATCGGTTGATTTATCGGCTATCGGCAAATCAGCCGATTTATCGATTATCAGCATTTTTTTCATCCAAATATCGTTATCGGCATCGGCTTCAAAAAATCCATATCGGTCGGGCTCCAATATTTAGGGGTTGATTATAAACATCCTGAAAGTCCTGTAATTCTATATCTGTGCATATAGTAACTACTGAGATAGAAATTAAAGCTAGAGGTTATTGGGTTAGGATTAGTGCTTGTGGTTGTAGTTTAGGAATCTACGTACATTGAAAAAACAGAATAGTTCAACCAACTTAAATGAATTGTTTCAATTGGTAACATCTGAATGAATTAAGTTGTTTGAACTTAAGTTAGTAAGTTAGCGCTAACTTACTAACAGTTGGTAACAACTTAATTCATTCAGGTGTTACCAACTGAAGCAACTTTTTAAGTTGGTTCTTTTTTCAGTGTATCAATAGCAAATGTTGTCCTTTCGGCTACTCCTGTTTCTTGTTAGGGGTCGCCACAGCAGATACAGCCAGATCCACATTGGTATTTGGCACAAGTTGTACGCTGGATGCCCTTCCTGACGCAACTCCAGTTTTACCTGGAGAAATACACACAGCCGCCGGTGTTCCAAAGAGGTCTCCCATCCATTACTAACCAGACCCCACACTGCTTAGCTTCTGAGATCTGTTGGGATCAGCCTAACACAGAGCAGACTGACTGTGGTGTGTCAATAGCAAATACATGTACAAATATGTAGCCTCATGATCACATGACCTATACTGACTATTGAGACACGCTACGCACCAATAGAAGTTCATTATATGAACACGGCTACATACAGATAGCCACTGCCTTAAATTTAATCCTGAAATTGCTTGTTTTTAACTTCTGTGACATAGGTCACACTGTGCAAAATCTATCGCTGTATTTTGGGTTTCATTTTAAACATCTTGAAAGTCCTGCAATTCTACATCTGTGAATTTAATTGCCATTTTCTAAGCAAGATTTAGGCCTGAAATTGCTGGTTTTAGATGTCTGTGTCGTACATCACAAAGGCTCATATCTGGACTGCTGGTTGTACTGAGAGAGACACGTCCCTTGAGCTCGTCTGTTCATGTGACACCCACACACAGATGGACAGATTGAAACTATGTGCAATAGATGATGCATGTGTTACATATGTTTGAGAGATCTGCCAAAATGCAAAAAAGTGTAATGTTGAAATCGGCACAGTATTGTTCCAAAGAAAAAAAAACAACCAGTAGTGATTAAAATAACAAAGTGCAAAATCCCCAACTTGTTGAAGCCTCCTTATGAATTAATTATTTATTGCACTTGCCTTAAACACCTCAGAGGAGACCGATTCCACCCAGGCATCTGTGACTTTGAAGTGACTGTAAGCGTTCACAAGAACTTCGATGGTGCGCAGCGATTCACAGCAGTGCTTCAAAACCTGAAGGAAGCATCGAAATGCACAGCGAAGCAAGACATGTCACACGATCGTCGTTTAAGTTCACCAAGCAAGCTTGTGATTCCATAGAACCGAAGAAATAAAGTAATTAAACACTTGTGAAATGAACAGATTGGTCTTCCCTCCAGGGGTTTAACTGGAAATTATGCAATTAGTGCTAATTAATCTCCTATTAACACTTGCCTAATTAGGAAACAGGCATTTTGTCTGCTGCACGTGGGTTCACTGATAGTTGTAGTCTGTTTCCCGCAGAGAATGCAACGCTTCATGTTGTGTGATGAAATTGGAAAGATTTGAATGTGAAGTCGTGAAGTCTTGAGTACTACAAAGATCACTTCAGTGCATCAAGACTTTAATCTGAGGTGCTACATGTGCAGTACTTGCTAATTGCTACCTCCATAAAGGTGTTTATGGCTGTCTGTCAGCAGTATACTCGTATATCAGGATGGGAACAAATTTCAGTCAAATGTGGTGGCAAGGTTCAGTAGGCCTTGGGTTAAGGAGGAACCTACTTCGAATACTAACTCAGATCAAGGGGTCGATCCTTCCTTTGAGCTGTGATTTCAATCATAATTCCTTTGATTCTGACTATAGCCTTAAAGCAATTAGGACTCAGGAACTAAATTCACTGATCATGCTAAATCAAAAAATTGGGACCAAAGTTCAACAATAATGATCTAACTTTGGGGATCAGGATCAAATATTAAGATCAAACTTGTGTAATAAGGATCAAAGTTCACTGATCAAGATCAAAGGTGTGAGAATCAAAGAAGATCATAATTTGATATTGACACTTGTCCAACTGCCTGGAATAAGTAGAAAAGTTGTTTGGTTGTTTGTCCTCTAAATCACTCACTCATCTTCAACCGCTTAGTCCAATCAAGGGTCGCGGGGGGCTGGAGCCTATCCCAGCAGTCACAGAGCGAGAGGTGGGGTATACCCAGGACAGGACGCCAGTCTGTCACAGTTCTCTAAATCAGGTAAATGAAAATTTGTAGTTCACAGCTATCACAATATTTGTTTGTACTTTGTACACAGACCGTGTACTGTTAACACAGAGCCCTTGTACTTCTCATGTTTATATCTTACAACAATGCGACAGTCTCTGGGAATCTTCAGGATGCTCCTCCAGCAGACAAAATTGGAAAAACATGCACAGTCATCTGTTCGCCTTCCATGTATCTTGGAAGATGAAATCTGGCCCAAATATTTCATAATACTGAAAATCACGAAATGAAAACCACAGAGGAGTGATGGTGAGATAAAGTGTCAAGTCAACAAACCTCCAAGCCAATTGCTTCATAAAAAGCTAGATTTTTGAAGTCCCATTTAACATCTTATCAGATCCTACCAACACCTACTGGTCAAATAATGTATAGCACACTCGCTATGGTGTTACAAACTTGAGGCCACATGGCACAATTTCTGTGGACATACAACAGCAACAATTATAGACAAACATTATCGACAGACCATAAAGTCTAACTATTTTAAAACGTGTGGATATCGCACCGTTGGTTCTTCTTTGTGTATAGACCCTTGTTGGGCACGTTGTTTTTTCTATAAGACAAACTAAAATACTTAATGTTGAATCCCGCTGATCAAAGATGAGCAATCAAAAAACAAAGATCAGGTTCATACTTCAACAATCAGACACGAGGGATGGCCAGTCGAGATCAAAGTTACAATCTAGATCAAAGGTGAGTACTGGACTAGAATTGGAATGAACTACTGGTTCACTGTGCTTTTAAAACATCTTTGTCTTTCTTCCAAGGTGATAGATTTCTGGCATCAATCGATTGTATCTGACATTGTTCATTTTTTGGGCTCCTACCTTGTGCAGAGCTCCAGGCCAAACCAGAATTGAGCCGTGGTTCAATAAAGCACGGACAATTCTCTCAGGGTTGTGGTCAACCTTGTAGCACACCTCCTTCAGGATGTTGTGCATTGGAGCTTCAGCACCGTAGCTCATGTCGTTCACGTTTGCACCGTTGGCCAGCAGGAGATCTACCACGTCTGGATTTACATTCTTACAGGCCATATGCAACGGAGTTCGGTTATCCTGGTCCGCTGTGTTAACGCTGGCCCCTGCTGCCACTAGTAACTGGCACACCTTGAAGTAACGCTCGAGGTCCTCCACCTTCTGAGGCTGTGAGCAGGAGGCGTTCAGGGGCGTGAGACCCTCACTGTTCTTGTTGTCCACGGCGGCCCCATAGAGCAAATAGAGCTCCACGTGCTCCACGAGGCCATTCTTGGCTGCCACATGTAAGGGAGCGTCCTCTTCATCCAGAGTCTGCCCATTGATTGCTGCACCGTACTGAAGGAGATATTTAGCACATCTGCAGACAGAATCACAGTCTTTTATTCAAAAACTAATCAATGAACATTAATCCAGGTAGAAGAATCTAAAAGTTTCCCAAAAGTAAGTGGACTTTAATTATTTATGCTTTGGCCAAGGGTCATGTTGTCCACACGGACAGCTGCAGTGTGCCACTGGGCTGGGGGAGCCTTCCTCCGAGGCAGCGGCTTATAACAGGTCAGCGCGAGCCCCGTCCACGACAACACCTGTTGCTTTCAATGTGAATGGACTTTTTTTTTTTTTTTTTAAGAGTGCTTGTATAGAGGGGATTTAATTAAAGAACAAAGGTGGAAAACCCTCATTTAAAACATTAAAATAAAAATCTTGTGTGCATGTGGACGAGTCTGGTGTTAGACTGATGTTGGCAAAATCCTGGGATTTTATATATAATGTACAGTGCATCTGTAAAGTATTCACAGCACTTCACTTTTCCCACATTTTGTTATGTTACAGCCTTATTCCAAAATGGAGTAATTCATTTTTCCCTCAAATTTCCACACACAATACCCCATAATGACAATGTGAAAAAGTTTTTTGAGATTTTTGCAAATTTATTAAAATGTGTGTTCATGTGTTCAGTCATTCAATTTTTTAAACAGAACAAAAGACTATCACAAACTAATTTAAAAAATCATATCCGTTGCACTTTGACGTTATTGTCAGTTTCTGATTCAGTTGGCTTTTAGTTAGCTAAAACAGAGTTAGCATTCAATTCATTTAGCTTTATTTTCATTTTTTTTTCATTTAGTTTGGCTTTCATTTCACGTTTTATTCAGTTAAAGTTCAGTCTGCTTTATATTCTGTTATTTTATAGTTACTGTGTGTAGCAGTGGTTACACTGTAAAAACTCATATCTAACAAAGTAAAAAAAGACTTGTTTAAAGAAAATTTCACTTAATTTTTTTTCTAAATAGAAAAATAATCTTATGGAGCATTTTTTACATAAGAAAAAAATGTCTTATTTTGGGAAAATGTAGCTAACCTTTTCTTAATAAGTTTTTCCAGTTAATATCAAGCTGTAGTTAACCAGTAACAAGGAAACACAATGGATTCCAAATCATCCAAGCAAAGCAACAAGGTTGTTTTCCTTATTTTAAGACAGAGGCTAACCTTAAAATAATAACTCTGTCTACTTTTAAGGCGCATTTTGATTATTCAGTGCCCAGACATTTTGCTAGTTTTGAGAATTCTAACCAAGTAAATTTTTCTTACCACATTGGCAGATTTTTTTTTTTTTTTGCTTAAAACAAGACAATTTGACTAGATTTCAGATTATTTGTCTTATTTTGAAGGGCACAGTTTTTGCAGTGTACTACTCTTGCATCACAGCAAAAAAGGCTGTGGTTTGCTTCCACAAAACATCACTTCTTTTCTGTGTGGTGTCTACTTTTTCTCCCCATTTTAATGTGGATTTACTCTAATATCTTGTGTTTACTCCATCAAAACATGCATAGTCTTATCTCCCCATAGTGGCACAATGGGCACTAACAGTCACTAAAATCATTCACCTGATTCAAAAACAAGAAGTGGTGAGGTGTCATTGCCATTGGGATGTGGCAACATGCAAATAAGTGCATGTTCTTCAACGTGTTCTGTTTTTGACTATTTCTAGACAATATACGACAGAAAGTGGAGGATGGATAACAATGACAGCTATGGATAGATGGGCGAAGAAAGAGTTGAGTGGAAAAAGAAGTAAGTCCTATAGGACCATCCGTCCATTTTTCTATATCAGCTTACTCCAATTAAGGGTCACGGGGGAGTTGGAGCCTATCACAGCAGTCATAGGACGTGAGGCGGGGGACAACCTGGGCAGGACGCCAGTCTGTCACAGAGCCACATATAAACAGATAAACACATGCAAACTCCAAGCAGAACATGCAAACTCCAAACAGAAAGGCCCCAGGTGGAAAGCAATCCTAGAGCCTTCTTGCTGTGAGGCAACACTAAGCCACCGTGCTTTCCGCCTGAAGCCTGCGACCAAAAATACAATCCAAACAGACTTCAGAATTTTTCCTTAATTTCTTGAAAAAAGGTGTGTGTTTTTTTAAATCAGTCGAATGTATTCTTCACTTTTACTTACTCAAGGGATTTGGGCCTAGTGCACGCGTGGAGCGGCATGATGCCGTCTTCTTCTGAGACAGCGTTGGTGTTAGCTCCATGGAGCAGCAGTAGTCTGGTGCACTCCGGCTGGCAGTTCTGACACGACTCGTGTAGAGCTGTGATGCCAGCAGGAGCCAGGTCGACGTCGGCCCCGCGCTGAAGGAGCAGTTTGAGGCACTCTATGAACCCTCTGCCAGCTGTGATGTGAAGAGGTGTGGTCAGCTCCTGCTCGTAGGTCAGCGACCACAGTCCTACCAACAGGAAGTGCAGTATCTGAGCTTAGCAGCAGCACGTAACCAAGCAAGCGCTTTTATTAATTTGCACATTTCATATATATTAAAACAGTCAAACCCACTCAGTACTCTGTAGTTATATCTGAAGTTCTTCCATTCTTCTACGTTGCTGGTGTCAAAAATGGCATCAACAAGGTGCACATACTCATCATCGTCCACGATACTAAGAAGCATTAACTCATCACCCACCAGGAGGGAGTTCCAGAACTGCAAGGCACAACCTGTGGCCTTTGCTGTGGCAATCACGTCGCTGCGGTATGCCTTTGGTTTGCGCCACTTCACTTTCGGTGCTACATAAGCCATACTCTAGCTGGCTAGCTTGCGTTTAGCCTTTCAGCAACCTTTCTCTTGGAGGATATGAGCACTTATGTTGGTTGTTTATGTAGACACGGCTATTTTAGGGTGATGTCATGTGATATTTTGGATAGACTGCGTGAACTCTGCAAGTAATGTGGCACGGACGCTTCTACAGCCCGCCTTCACGTTATTTAGCTAACTCATTTTAGCTAGCTAACAGCTAAACATTTGCGCATCCTGTGGTTGGAGAAGAAACACACTGCTTTGAGCAATGTAGAGATATTGGTGAGATTCATTTAGAGATAAAGGAAATATTAATGATATGCATGTTTTGGTGGTGTTGAAAATTGTGTTTTTGCACGAGCCAATGACAGAAAGTAATTTTTGTAAAAACTGCAAAGACTTATGGAAGCAGCTGACTCATTGTGTAGACATCTGAGGTTCCTATAAATAAATACTGCCTGGTGTTGTTTCTATAAATACCATCTGCCTGTGACCTTAACCCTGCATCATGGTGAGATTCAAGTTGCCATAAACAAGGTGATGCAGGGAAAATCAATGATGCTAACCCACAGGGGGCGTTAGAAAAACGTAAGCATTTGTAATGAAGACGGATGCCATTTTCTTACCTTGCCCTCTCGTGACCCAACGCATGTCTCCTCCCTGTGGCTCGATGATGAGGTTTGCCGAGGATCCCCTAGGAAAGAACCGCTGCGCGGCCTCCAGGTTTCCAGTATACAGGGCGTTCTGAACGACCACATCGTGGCAGACTGCTGGCGTGCGTACTGCGTTGGACCTGAGCGGTGCCACATCCCTGGCCTCCTTCTCCAGCATACATCTATTATATGGATGGGAGGTGAGCTGCCTCTTGTACTTGTATCTCTCCAGTAAATCCTCGTCCAGTCGGAGGGAACGTAAGGCCATGGGCGTGAAGACAAAGCTGCTGTGTGACATGCCGAATGTCTTAAAATGTGATTAAGTGAAGGATGTCTAGAAGGCCTCCCTCTCTGTTTTTGTTGTTGCTTCAGTCTCTCTGGCTAATGTCCACTATGTGCCTGCCGGCTGTTCACAGGGTTGGTTCATAGGGTTGTTTTGATATTCGGTATGAGACTCTCCCCGCAGTGTGACGACTAATGCTATTTTTATGTATCACATGCGGCCACTGGAGCCGCATGTTTGCCTCGGGCAGCCAGGAATTGTCTGTGCAAGGATGAAAGTATGAAAACATGTTGTATCAATAATACAGTGACAGAACACCTTCTCTGATTAAACATACAATAACACGTGAATCATAAAGAAGCTTTGCTTAGTCAAAAAACACACTGCATATATATTTACATATATTTAGGTCCATATTTAATTTGAGGTCATCTACAGCACATTTTTCAGCAAGCCAACAGGTGTGTTAAACATAGATATTAAAGTAACAGTTTGTAGGATTTAGTGTCATCTAGTGGTGAGATTGCAGACTGCATTTTGCTGTTTCTGGTCACGATTTAGTTTCCCTAGATGTTATTGCTTCTTTGGCGACATGGATTCATGATTCTTTTTTTTTTTTTTTTTTTTTTTATTTCATTCATTTAAAAGAAAAACAGAAAAGCAAAAAACAAAAGCACCACAATACCAGAATGAAAAGGAGCAGAAAGAAGAACAAGTCTTATGATTTCTGCCCCTTTTAACAATACAATCTTTCAATATACAGCATCATAGTCAACATTATTTAACAGATTGCATTTCTTTAACTTGTCACATACCACTGACCCATTTCATAATTATGACCATTAATTAATAGATTACATCACTGACAGGTTACATTTAAACTTAAGACACTCCAAACATTATTAACAGTTTACTTTTTTTTTTGACTTTCTTGCAGCCCACTGACTTACTTCATAGTTTCATACTTACTTAATACATCTAATTTAATATGTTTTTTAAATAATTTAAGCGACCTTAATTCTTTAATTTCTTTATTAAGATTGTTCCATAATTTGACACCATTTACTGCAATACTCCTTTCCTTTACTTTGGTTCTAAATCTTGGTTTTTAAAGACTTCTATTCCTTTCAATTTATAACTACTTACTCTTTTTTCAAACATATTTTGAATGTTTGTTGGTAAAGTATTTTTATTAACTTGGTACATCGTTTGTAATATTTTCAAATCGACTAAATCATGAAATTTAAGTACCCTATACTTAATAAACAATGGATTAGATGGATCTCTAAAACCACTGTTACTAATCACTTTTAAAGCTCTTTTCTGCAAAATAAATAAAGGTTGTATATAGGTTGTATATGTTGATCCCCAGATTTCTACACAGTAAGTTAAATATGGGACAATCAATGAATTGTACAATGTTAATAAACCATAACTATTTAATGAATATTTTACTTTATGCAAAACAGCAATGGCTTTCGCTATTTTTCCTTTTATGTAATGTATGTGTGACTTCCATGTAAGATCTTCATCAATCATGACTCCTAAAAATTTCATTTCTTTTACCCTTTGTATATCCATTCCATCTATTTGTAATGACACATTATTTTTTTTCGCTCTATCATTAAACAATATGAAATTTGTCTTATTAATATTTAGTGACAATCTGTTTATATCAAACCAATGTTTAACTTTTTCCAACTCTGTATTTATCACTTGTGCTACTTCCTGTATATCTGATTCAGAGTAAAACAGCGTTGTATCGTCAGCAAATAAAATGCTGCCAAGCACATTGGATACATTCACAAAATCATTGATATACAAAATAAACAGTTTGGGTCCAAGTACCGATCCTTGTGGTACTCCATAAATAATGTTACACAATTCTGATTTGGTATTATTTATCTGAACAAACTGTTTTCTATTTTCTAAGTAGCTTTTTACCCACTGATGTGCAACACCTCTTATTCCATATTGTTGTAACTTGTGGAGCAATCTTGAGTGGTCTATAACATCAAAAGCCTTTTTCAGGTCAATAAAAATACTTACAAAATAATCCTTATTATCTATTGTTGTTGATATTTTCTCTATTACTTCCATAATTGCCGTAGCTGTCGAATGTTTTGTTCTGAATCCATAATGAGCATTATTTAAAATATGATGTTTCTCAATAAATTTATCCAATCTTGTTACAAAAACTTTTGCCATAATTTTAGAACACTGTGGAAGCAATGATACTGGCCTGTAATTAGAAAAATTATGTTTGTCTCCATTTTTATATAATGGGACTACCTTAGCAATTTTCATTTCATCTGGAAAAACCCCAGTTGACAGAGGCAGATTACAAATATAAGTAAATGGTTCAATAACAATTTCTATTATACTTTTTACAGTCATCATATCTAAATCTTCATGGTCAGTTGATCTTTTGCTTACACAGTTTTTTACAATATTTCTTATTTCATCTTTTTCCACATTGTCC
This sequence comes from Thalassophryne amazonica, assembly GCF_902500255.1. Lineage (NCBI taxonomy): Eukaryota > Metazoa > Chordata > Actinopteri > Batrachoidiformes > Batrachoididae > Thalassophryne > Thalassophryne amazonica. The sequence continues at coordinate 74,772,001 of NC_047114.1, forward strand.
AGGAAAATACTATTGACCGTATTTACCAATGTACATAATTTATCTTCTATTATTGGTTTATTTCCCACCAGACTTGACCCTACATTTGAAAAATAATCATTAAACCCATTTGCAACTTCTTTTATATCATATATCTCTTTATTTTCCTTAACAAAGTAATTTGGAATAGTTTCTTTCGTTCCATCACTATCAATCACACTTTTTATAATTCCCCATGTTACCCTCATATTATCTTTACTCTTATTTAGTTTTTCACTGTAATAATCTTTTTTTTGTTTCCTAATTATTGTTAATAGTTTATTTTTATATTTTTTGTATTTATGTTCTGATTCCTTTGTTTGCAATTTTAAAAAGCACCTGTATAAATAGTTTTTCTTTGCACAAGCATTTTTTATTCCCTTTGTCAGCCATGGTTTATTTACTCTTTTCTTACTAATTTCAATTAATTTACAATTTTTATTGTATGATTTCATCAATATTTTCATAAATGAGTTATATGCTACATTAACATCACTGACATAAACTTCTTCCCAGTTTAGATTTTTAAGGTCATATTTTAATGCCTCTAAGGCTTTTACTGACTTATCTCATTTAAAGTTTATATCAGTTTTTTTGTTGTACCTATTTTTATATTTAAATATTGAAAAAATTGGTAAATGGTCGCTAATATCTGTCATGAAGATCCCATTCTTGATAATTTCATCTGTTCTGTTTGTAAATATATTATCAATTACCGTTGCACTTTGCGATGTAATTCTGGTTGGTTTTGTTATCAAGGGGAATAACCCCAAACTATACATTGAATTCACAAAATCACTTAATCTTTGGCAGCTGGAGCTTTCTATGTTAATATTAAAGTCCCCACACATAAAAAGCGTTTTGTTTTTAATTTGATGGAATAATTCAATTATTTTATCTGTAAATTTCACAACACAAGAATCTGGTGCTCTGTATACACAACTGATTAAAAGATTCTTAGATGTTTCATGTACAAGTTCCACTGTTACAATTTCTATGACATCATTCATAATTGTCATTTCTTCAACAATTGTACACATCAGATCTGTTTTTGTATACAGAGCAATACCACCGCCTTTTTTATATCTTCTGTTTACAAAATACAGCTCATATCCCTCCATTTGAACTTCATCCATGAGATCATCTTTAAGCCAAGATTCAGTGATTGCAACAATACTAAATCTATTTTTAAACTGATTTAAATAATCTTTTATTTGTGACATTTTACAATACAAGCTTCGACTGTTTATATGTATGAGTGACAGGGTATCTTCTGCAATTTTTTCACTATTCAGCTGTTCTGCTGTATAATACTCACAACCAATCGTTTTTAAGTCAAATATACTTTCATCAATATTAGTGTCTATGTCATATATTTTATCCTCTGTTTCCATGTTTGATCTGATTTTTTGTTGGTCCAATTACCAACAGATGTTATATTTGATTGTCTATTCAGGTCTGTATTTCGTAAGGTCCTCCATGTTTTTGATTTGTATACCGTTTGTTCCTTCTTTCACTCTAATCCACACCCTACAATTCCAGACCCATGTAGCAACAATATGTTTCTGTTTTCTTAGTAGTCTTGCTTCCCTAGCAATATCTGCATTTTTTTTTGTTAGATGCTCATTTATATAGACACTCGTTCCTTTCAAATTCTTTGCCTGTCTTAATAACTCATTTTTATATTTTCTGCTTGTAAATCGTATAACAATGTTAGTTTATTTTTTCTATCTTTAGTTGGAATAGTATAACAGTCTGATATTGTGTCTTGATGGATGACAACACCTTTTTGATATAAAAAGTTTGTAACTTGTTGTTCCAATGATTGTCTTTCTTCAGGTGGTGCATCCTCCCCACTGGCTACACCAGAATCCACCACCCTTGCATATGTCCGATGCCTTGTTTCTAGTCCAGATATTATAACGTCATCTTTTCTAGTAAATTGTTCAAGTTCATCTACACGTTGCTCAAGTTTCTTAATGATCTTGTCCTTCTCTTTAACCAGATTTTGGAGTTCTTTAATTTCCACCATCAGTTTGTCTAGATTAGACATGTCTTTTGATATATGGTTTAATGAGGTCTTTATCTCCTCTATATCTTCCTCGAGTTTATCTGTTTTCCTGGGTGGTGCCATGCCGACTGTCGTGGCTCAGTATGGCCACTATTGATTACAAAAACAATTCTCACCAGTAGCCTCCACCACCACAGGTCCGGTAGCCGCACCCCAACCCTCCCCGTTGCTAACCTCGTTCACAGCCGCCCCAGCCACGGTCGTACGCTTTGCTTTCTCTTGCGATAAGCAATATGCACGTTGCTATATTTCGCAAAACTGGGGGTTCCCAAAGTTGTTAGCCTGCACGAGCAACCAGAAGACACTGTACACTGATTCCTTTGTGCTAATCATCAGATAGTTACCAGGCATGGTGAAAATGTGGTCTGGATTATACAACCCCAATTCCAATGAAGTTGGGACGTTGTATGAAATGTAAATAAAAACAGAATACAATGATTTGCAAAGCCTTTTCAACCTATATTCAGTTGAATACACCACAAAGACAAGATATTTAATCAGAATCAGAATCAGAATCAGAAGAAGTTTATTGCCATTGTCAGTGAACAGGATTCACAGACTAGGAATTTGCTTCGGTACAATGGTGCAACATTAAGAAGAGATAAAATGCTAAGATAAAATATAACATATGTGTCAAAATAAGATAAAATCTAAGATAAAAAAAAAAGAAATATGAAATATGAAAGGCTGTGTGCAACAGAAAAACAGAGAAACAGAAAAAACAGTGCAGTGGGAGGAGTGCAATTAAAAACCAAAGTACACTGTCTAAAGTGACCCGTGATAAAATGATAAAGTGACAGAGTTAAGCTTAAGGTGACTGAGTTATGAGGAGTTCATGAGTCTAACGGCAGAGGGGAAGAAACTGTTCTTATGGAGGAAGGTTCTGGTCCGGATGGGCCGTAGTCTCCTGCCCGAGGGGAGTGGTTTGAACAGACCGTGTGCAGGGTGAGAAGGGTCAGCTGTGATCCGACCTGCTCGGCCCAGAGTCCTGGAGACGTGTAGGTCGTGGAGAGATGGAAGGCTACAGCCGATCACCTTCTCAGCAGAGGCCACAATGCGCTGCAGTCTGTCTCTGTCCCTGGCTGTGGCCCCGGCGTACCACACCGTGATGGAGGAGCAGAGGATGGACTCGATGATGGCCGTGTAGAACTGCACCATCAGCTGGACAGGCAGCTTGGCCTTCTTCAGCTGCCGCAGGAAGTACATCCTCTGCTGGGCCTTCTTGATGAGGGAGCTGATGGTTGACTCTCACTTGAGGGCCTGGGTGATGGTGGTGCCGAGGAAGCGGTGACAGACCACAGTGGTGATGGGGCTGTTGGTGAGGGCGAGGGAGGGCGGGGGGGCTGTGGCTTTCCTGAAGTCCACGATCATCTCCACTGTTTTCTGGGCGTTGAGCTCCAAGTTGTTGCTGCTGCACCAGGTCACCAGCCGGTCCACCTCCCTCCTGTAGGCAGACTCATCCCCATCCGAAATGAGTCCGATGAGGGTGGTGTCGTCCGCAAACTTGATGAGCTTTACAGAGTCGTGGCTGGAGGTGCAGCAGTTAGTGTACAGGGAGAAGAGCAGAGGGGAAAGGACACAGCCCTGTGGAGATCCTGTGCTGAGAACCCGAGTGTTCGAGACATTTTTTCCCAGCCTCACACGCTGACTCCGGTCCGTCAGGAAGTCTGTGATCCACCTGCAGGTGGAGTTGGGTACGTGGAGCAGAGAAAGCTTGTCCTGGAGCAAAGCTGGAAGGATGGTGTTGAATGCAGAGCTGAAGTCCACAAACAGGATCCTAGCGTAGGTTCCTGGGGAGTCCAGGTGCTGCAGGATGGAGTGCAGGGCCAGGTTTATGGCGTCATCTACAGACCTGTTGGTTCTGTAGGCAAACTGCAGGGGGTCCAGGAGGGGGTCGGTGATGGACTTCAGGTGGGATAAAACCAGGCATTCGAAGGTCTTCATGACTACAGACGTGACAGCCACAGGCCTGTAGTCATTAAGTCCAGTGACGTGTGGTTTCTTGGGGACTGGAACTATGATTGAGGACTTGAAACAGATTGGAACATGGCATGACTCCAGGGAGGTGTTGAAGATCCCCGTGAAGACTGGGGCCAGCTCATCAGCGCAGTGTCTCAGGGTGGCAGGAGAGACACAGTCTGGGCCCGGGGCCTTACGTGGATTCAGCCTTTTGAAATGTCTCCTCACATCCTCCTCTTGGACCGAGAGGGCAACAGGGGGAGTGGGGAGGGCAGCAGTGAGAGGGGGGAGGTCCAGAGTGTTTGAATATCCAGTTGTGTGGGGGGTGGGGAGGTGTGAGTCCTTGTCTTCAAACCGTGAATAGAAGACGTTCAGGTTGTTGGCCAGCTGGAGGTCGTCAATAGAACGAGGTGCTTTGGGCTTGTAGTTGGTGATCTCTTTCAACCCCCTCCACACAGAGGCCGAGTCGTTGGCAGAGAACCTTTGCTGCAGACGTGAACTGTACATGGATTTAGCCTTTGCCACCTCCTTGCTAAATCTGTACTTCGTACCTCTATAGCTGTCTCTGTCTCCTTCTCTGAAAGCCACCTCTTTCTGCTGACGGAGCTGCTGGAGTTTAGGTGTGAACCAGGGCTTGTCATTGTTATATCTCACCCTGGTACGCTGTGAAATGATGCTGTCTTTACAGAAATGAATATATGATGTCACAGTGTCCGTGTAGTCATCTAGACTGTCTGTTGAAGCCTCAAACATATCCCAATCCGTGGTGGCCAAGCACGCATGTAGCTCCTCTACAGCTTCATTGCTCCACACTTTAGACGTCCTCACAACAGGTTTAGAGAGTTTTAGTCTCTGTCTAATGTTCAAACTGATAAACTTTGTTTTTGTGCAAAATTTTTGCTCATTTTGAAATGGATGCCTGCTGCAACACATTTCAAAAAAGCTGGGACAGTGGTATATTTACCACTGTGTTACATCACCTTTCCTTCTAACAACACTCAATAAGCGTTTGGGAACTGAGGACACTAATTGTGAGTGTCATGACTGGGTATAAAAGGAGCATCCCCAAAAGGCTCAGCCATTCACAAGCAAAGATGGGGCGAGGATCACCACTTTGTGAACAACTGCATGAAAAAATAGTCCAATAGTTTAAGAACAATGTTTCTCAATGTCCAATTGCAAGGAATTTAGGGATTCCATCATCTACAGTCCATAATATAATCAGAAGATTCAGAGGATTTGGAGAATGTTCTACACGTAAGCGGCAAGGCCGAAAACCAACAATGAATGCCTGTGACCGTCGATCCCTCAGGCGGCACTGCATTAAAAACCAACATCATTGTGTAAAGGATCTTACCGCGTGGGCTCAGGAACACTTCAGAAAACCATTGTCAGTTAACACAGTTCGTCGCTACATCTACAAGTGCAAGTTAGAACTCTACCATGCAAAGCGAAAGCCATACATCAACAACATCCAGAAACGCTGCCACCTTCTCTGGGCCCGAGCTCATTTGAAATGGACAGACACAAAGTGGAAAAGTGTGCTGTGGTCTGATGAGTCCACATTTCAAATTGTTTTTGGAAATCATGGACGTCATGTCCTCCAGACAAAAGAGGTAAAAGACCCTCCAGATTGTTACAGCGCAAAGTTCAAAAGCCAGCATCTGTGCTGGTATGGGGGTGTGTTAGTGCCCATGGCATGGGCAACTTACACATCTGTGATGGCACCATCTATGCTGAAAGGTACATCCAGGTTTTGGAGCAACACATGCTGCCATCCAAGCAACGTCTTTTTCAGGGACGTCCATGCTTATTTCAGCAAGACAATGCCAAGCCACATTCTGCACGTGTTTCAACAGCATGGCTTCATAGTACTGGGGCTGTAACATTCAGTTTTGATGCAGATAAGACAGATCTGGAAAACACTGTTTCCAAATTAACAGTGTCCCCACAGTTACTTTGAAAGTAACTTTTCAGAGTTACATTATACAGTTACTTTACCGTTACTTCATTAGCAGCTGCGGACAACTTTCAGCAGCTGCTGAATGTAATTAATCAAGTAACTAGTAATCTAACTTGGTTATTTTTAAGATTGAGTACTCAGAAAAGTAACTATTACTTACTTTGCTGATTAGTTACTTTGCTGATTACTCAATTTTAAGAGTAACCAAGTTAGATTACTAGTTACCTTATTAGTTACATTCAGCAGCTGCCAGTAAGTTGTTGGCAGCTGCTAATGATGTAACTGTATAAAATAACTGTATCAACTATAAAGTATTTAAAAAATTAACTAATATAGTAACTTTTCAAAGTAACTGTGGCAACACTGCAAATTAACCAGTTATTCTTAAAAACAACAACAACAACAAAAACCTTTGTTTAAAACAAACAAACACAAAAACCCTAATGTGCAAGTGAATTATGTTTTGGGGTAAACAGTTTTTAAAATGTATTGTTGAACAATGCACGAAGCAGTTGTTAGGACTTTGACTGAGGTAACCCTACCTCCATCAAGGAGGTAATGTTTTCATTGGAGTTTGTCTGTTAGCACGATAACTATTAAAAAAACAAAAACGATGAACTGATTTCATTGAAACTTCCAAACCATAAGTTGTTCAATTTTGGAGAGGATCTGGAATGCATTTTCCAGATCAGCTCCGGAAAATGTTATATCACCCTTCCAAAATATTTTGGATCCAAGATCCAAAGGAGGCTTTACATATTGAGGAACCAGTTTTTATTTAGTGAGCAGATGAATGGATGCCCTAGGAAATAATCAATGTAAGTAATAGGGCAGTGCAGTTTCGATTGAACCCTGTGTGATATCGTGGGATTTGACCACTTATGGGGACAGCCGCTGTGCAATATATACAAAGCATAACTCACATGGGAAAATGGTGTACTGTTTTGTTTTCGGCCGCAATCACAGAAGTCGTCGCGAAAATTGCATCTTTTTTCAGTTCCCAGTGAAGAAGGAAAGACAAGACACATGTGAGATGTTATCTCGGTAAGTGTTAGCCTACACAGCTAACCAGAGTAGCCGCGTTCTCTTGCCTGCAAAACCGCCTCGACACGTTTGAGCTCTGGATCATAAACAAAGTGCAACACATGTCCACTTTCCACCGCATCGTCACTTTTTCTCTGCATTTTCACCTTGTTTGTGTATAATTTGCCCAAAATCTCAGAGAAAGTGTCGTGTTTTTTCCCGGAAATAGAGAAATTACGTCATACGTGTTTTACCCCTTTAGCGCCCGCCCTAAAACGAGACTGTGCTGCCCAATTGATGAGTCAACCCAGAATATATTCTGGATCTGGGATCCAGAAGAATGTTAGAGAAATAGCAACAATGAACTCAAAAAGTTAGGAATGACTCTTGAAATTGTATGAGCATAGTCAAAAAGACTTGATACTAAATGCAAGTGAAAGTGGATATTTAGGCGGTGGCCTTGGTGGAGATGTGCGCTGTGAGTGTCTACTTTCTAGTTTCAACTTTCTGACTACTTTTGAAGGCAAAATATGTGCCGGCATTTGTTTAGAGCAGGAGAAAACGCAAGGATTCTTTATTTGTAAGCCCTTTAACAGGAGAGACTGGTGTAATGTGTCTCTTGTCTCTCTGCTCCGTGTTCTTTCTTCTTCTTTTTTTCCCCCTCATGAGCCTTAATGGATTTTCTGTATCCACGCGGCTCCCTGCATTACAACATTAGCCTGGATGACTGGCAACCGCTGTGTCACTCTGCCCCACGCGTAGTGTTCTGATGTTGAAGGGACGGTGCATAATTAAGCCTTTTAAACCTCCTCACTAGGTGTCTGATAAACATCTCTTTTGACGGATGGACCCCCATTTAATGCAAGAAAATTTTTTTATCCACTAACAAAACAGGAGCTCATCCTTTTAATCCTCCAGACATAAATGATCAACGGTTGCAAAGAAGACTTAGAATGATTATTCTTATTATTTACATTGATTTGCATCGTTATCACAGTTGATAATTGTTTTATTGGATACGTAGAGAATCAACCGGTTATACCTCTGCATCGGAGAGGAAAAGTGTGTCTGCACTGCAGGTGGAGAAATGCTGGATATTTGCAGAGATGGTTCATCTTTTTTTTTTTTTTTGCAAATACAGAAGCATAGCTGCATATCATATGTACCTTAACGACTATTCTAGTATGGAAATCAAGGCCATTTATTTTATGTTACAGTTTGGTAATAGATGCCACATTAAACTGAAGGCGAGTAAGAGTTTCAACTTTGAAAACACACATTACCAGACAAAGACTGGGAATATTGTTTTTGCGGTTGGAGTACATCCTTTTAAATGATATACATAATGAGTTTATAATATGCATCTGGGCAACCTCCTCTCTACTTTGATGTCTTCCAAATGGCCCGGGTGTCATCAGCAAAACATGTAGGCACTTTCCCGCCTCATTGACTCCCAAATGTATTTTAAATATCATTCCTGGTAATGCAATTATTTAAAACGCTGAACTAAACACTTACTAATGGGGGGAAAAAGACAGCGACTTCAATAAATTCATTTCTCAAATGGTGGGCATTCATGGATTTTTTTTCCCTTCTTTTCTTTTTTTCTATTCTACGAAGCAAAGGCAGCTCTGATGACAAGAAAAACCATCAGCAGTGGTAACACCGCCTGGCCTCGCAGTCCCCTGCAGACATATAAAATCTCTGCTTTTTCTTCACATTAGCCACCGGTAGCAGTCACATTGAGGTTTCGTACGTTGTGACCAGCCGCCTTCCTTCTCTCATATGAGACTGGACATCAAGAGCGGTCCTGATGAGGCTGAGGCACTTCATTTGTGCAATCATAGGCAATTAGTTCCCTCTGATTATGTGCCTCTTAATGCTGTTTTGAGTACTGTGGCACACAGTAATACTGAAAGAGATTAAACTCTAGCCCTCCCTCCACACTGAGCAGTCATTTAATATACTGAGAACATAATGAAATGTACACAGTAATTACAGTAATATTAGATGCTAATGGGTTCACAATTGGATCTGTTGTTAGTTTAAGGCAGAGTGCATGCAAAGAAAAGTCCAAGTTTACAGAGAGCATGGCTCTGACATCACTTTGTTATTCATAAGGTGTTGTGTTGCGTAGTTTAATGACCTGTCATTTGGTGATATTCACTTTAGTGGACTGGAGATCTTGCACGTGACCGACAGAGCGACTCGAGTGGCAGGTCACTGTGGAGTGTGCTTAACTGGCTAAAGGTAATGTTGCATCTCGTTAAGCGTTTGTCCAGTGTTTAAGGGTGATTCTTAGACTACGGGCACTTATTATGTCCTTTGATCATATTGTATGAAAAACAGAAAAAAGGGGAAATTTCACACTTTTATAGTTATCTTTACAATGAAAGTGTGTTAAGAAATTTGTTCTAGTAATCTATGATGACTTTTTCACCTTTTTTCAGCATCATTATATGCAAATATTGCCGTTTTGTGCTTGTCCCACACCCAGACTTTTGATCTTCAATGATAAAAATGAATGGTAAAGAAATGTTTTTTCTAATGTTTTAAAATATCTCTGAATGAAATATCAGTAAAATAATCAAAACATAATTTGGGTATTCAATGTCATACAACTGTTGTGATTTTTTTAAACAAAATGTAGTTGTCCCACACTATTGCCGTAATTTCCACCACAACACTGTAATGTCCCTTTAAACAGTTTGTATGAAAGATTGTTTGGGTAGTTTCTATGGAGATAAACAGTGACACCAGAGCACATGTATATAGCGTGCCAAATCACAACAAACAGTTGCCCCAAGGCGCTTTATATTGTAAGGCAATGGTGTGGTGGAAATTACATTTACAAGGCCAATAGTTAAAGAATCACCCTTAAAGGCCTGATTACCTCCATCAAGGAGGTGATGTTTTCAGTTTGCTTGTTTAACTGTTAGCAGTAGAGATAGCCGATACCGGGAATTTTGGTATTGATCCGATACCAAGTAAATACAGGGCCAGTATCGCCGAAAACAATACTGATACTTTTTCATACTTAAGATTCATAGATCCAAAGGATCCAAAAGCCCTACGATAGAATTTTGCCAAACATTGTATGCAAGGGTGCAATTTAGAACTAGAAATTGGGGAGGACAAAGTGCGAGGCCCGCAGGGCCGAAGCCCATAGGCCGGGGGTCTGGGGGCTGCTTTAGGCCTCTAGAAGCCAACGGTTTCTAGATAAGCTCAGATGCATTCTGAGCATTCAGACCAGTAATTTTAATGTTTTGAGAAGACCATAAAGTGGACACCATTTGACTTATGCAATTTGAAACTGTGGATATAAGTACTTTATTCTGAGAATAGCCAGCATTGATTTTATTAACATTCTGGTGTAAATAAGGTATCACCACATGTGTAGAACTCAAAAAGAATGATAGGTTGAGTTTTCATTAAAAAAACAACTGCAATGTGGTAAAATGTATTCATAAATATGAAAGAACAGGCTCTTAATAATTATTAACTATCGCATACTGTATTTTTTTCTCAAGATTTGTTTTTGCATAAGTTTGAAAAAACAACAGATCATAAGTTTAGGATAAATTACTTATCATGAATTTGATTTTCGAAGTGGCATAAATGACAACACTCATACTGAACATAATTTCGCTTGCATAGACTTATTTTGGAGATCAAGCAATAATTGCAGATGGGCTTTCTGAGGTCCCAGATAGCTTTTCTGATTTCCTTTTCTAACTTTCAGAATTTAGTAAATTAGCATATGGTCCATTGATACTTATGTGTAGACACTAGTCCCTAGAGGCAACTATTTTTGGTTTCAAATCTGGGCAAATGCAGTCCCAGAAAATTCCGAATGTGACAAACAAGAAACAGGTGTTGTAAACAAGTCAACGCTGCTAAAAATACAAACTTGCAGAAACAAAGATACTATTCTGACTGAGGTAGAGAGCTGACAAACCACAATACAAGGGTGCGCTGCTCCATGTTGTGTGACACAGCGCAGCGCTGCTCTTACAGAGAGTAGACTGCGCAGCAGTCAGTGCATGTGGGAGAGAAAAAAAGCTTGAGTATCGATCTTTTTACATGAGGATCATTCAATATCAATACCAGCGTTGGTATGGATATTATTGGTATTAGGATCGATCCACCCACCTCTAGTTAGCAGGATTATGCAACAACTACTGAACAGACATTTATGAACTTGTCAGAGGGGTGGGCCAAAAGAAAACTTCATTTTTGTAGTAGATCCAATTAAGGAGGTGGAACTATAGGATTTTTTCCCCCTTTCACTTTAAAAAAAAAAAAAAACACTGTGAGATAGTTCTCCACCCCCCCCCCCCTTTTTTTGTGAAATTCTCAAGAGATAATGCACAGACCTTTTCGAGATTTAAAAAAATGACATGTACAGGCAGCCAATATCTAACAACAAGTGAGTTCTAGTGCAGATCTGGATTGTTATCCGGAGCCGCACCAAAATCTCACCTGTTTAGCATGCTACATGTGCCTACTAAATTTTCTAAAGATCAGTGATTATCTCTTGAGAAATTCATGAAAGTGAAGTACTGAAAATTGTCCTATCTTGCAATGTTAAAGCTGCACAGCCTTTGGGTTTTTCAGATTTAAGTCATATAAAGAGTTTTCTTTGGCACCGCTATGTATTCCTTAGCAATTAAATAAAGGATTCATAACACGATGTTGCCAAGATGATAAAAATTCACCCTGTTTGGAAACAATTTAGAATTTTGACCCCTGAAGAGGAGAAATTTATGTGATCAGGCGCCATGACCTACATTTCGTAGCGATGTCATATATAACATTGGGGCTTCCTTCGATCTGTGTGAGAGATTCTGGACAGGACATGGCGAGTGCCAATCAGAGTAAAGAAAGGCAGCATGACATCCGCTGGCTGCTCGCTCGAACAAAATAAACCAAGATGGCAGAAAATGCTATGAAACAGCTTATTTCTGTATAAATCCAATATATTTCTCATATATTTTGTAAACATTAGTGAGAAATAAACACTTCTAAATCTATAAATCCAGTTTTTGAAACCAGATAACACCTCTAAAGTAATATACAAGACATCTTATGGATGTTAGCGTACACACCCCGGGAACATGTGTGAAGTGGGTCAAGTCACAACTAATCTCAAAACCTCACGGATGTGCAGAGGTGGGACGAAGTCACTGTCAAGTCATTCTTAAGTCATGAATCAGCAAGTCTCAAGTCTGAAGTCAAGCCTCAAGTCAGCTTGCAAACAATTGGTGGTCATTATGACTTGAGACTTGACCTGGGACTTGACTTGAAATTTGAGACTTGCTGATTCATGGCTTGAGAGTGACTTCATCCCACCTCTGTGCATGTGCACACACACAGTGAGGAAAATAAGTATTTGGACACCCTGCGGATTTGCAAGTTCTCCCACTTAGAAATCATGGAGGGGTCTGAAATTTTTATCTTAGGTGCATGTCCACTGTGAGAGACATAATCTAAAAAAAAAAAAAAAAATCCAGAAATCACAATGTATGATTTTTTAATAATTTATTTGTATGTTACTGCTGCAAATAAGTATTTGAACCCCTACCAACCAGCAAAAATTCTGGCTCACACAGACCTGTTAATTTTTCTTTAAGAAGCCCTCTTATTCTGCACTCTTTACCTGTATTAATTGCACCTGTTTGACCTTGTTACCTGTATAAAAGACACCTGTTCACACACTCAGTCAATCACACTCCAACCTGTTTACCATAGCCAAGACTAAAGAGCTGTCTAAGGACACCAGGGACAAAACTGTAGACCTGCACAAGGCTGGGATGGATTACAGGACAACAGGCAAGCAGCTTGGTAGAAGACAACAACTGCTATGATTATTTATTAGAAAGTGGAAGAAACACAAGATGACTGTCAATCTCCCTCGGTCTGGGATTCCATGCAAGATCTCACTTTGTGGGGTAAGGATGATTCTGAGAAAGGTCAGAACTACACAGGAGAACCTGGTCAATGACCTGAAGAGAGCTGGGACCACAGTCACAAAGATTACATTAGTAACACATGATGCTGTCATGGTTTAAAATCCTGCAGGGCAGCAAGGTCCCCCTGCTCAAGCCAGCACATGTCCAGGCCCGTTTGAAGTTCACCAGTGACCATCTGGATGATCCAGAGGAGGCATGGGAGAAGGTCATGTGGTCAGATGAGACCAGAATAGAGCTTTTTGGAATCAACTCCACTTACCATGCTTAGAGGATGAGAACAACCCCAAGAAAACCATCCCAACCGTGAAGCATGGGGGTGGAAACATCATACTCTGGGGGTGCTCTTCTGCAAGGAGGACAGGACGACTGCACCGTATTGAAGGGAGGATGGATGGGGTCATGTATTGCGAGATTTTGGCAAACAACCTCCTTCCCTCAGTAAGAGCATTGAAGATGGGTCATGGCTGGGTCTTCCAGCATGACAATGACCCCAAACACACAGCCAGAGCAACTAAGGAGGGGCTCCGTAAGAAGCATTTCAAGGTCCTGGAGTGGCCTGGCCAGTCTCCAGACCTGAACTCAATAGAAAATCTTTGGAGGGAGCTGAAACTCCAAACCTGAAAGATCTAGAGAAGATCTGTATGGAGGAGTGGACCAAAATCCCTGCTGCAGTGTGTGCAAACCTTGTAAAAAATACAGGAAATGTTTGACCTCTGTAATTGCAAACAAAGGCTACTGTACCAAATATTAACATTGATTTTGACAGGTGTTCAAATACTTATTTGCAGCAGTAACATACAAATAAATTATTTAAAAAAAACATACATTGTGATTTCCGGATTTTTTTTTTTTAGATTATGTCTCTCACAGTGGACATGCACCTAAGATGAAAATTTCTGACCCCTCCATGATTTCTAAGTGGGAGAACTTGCAAAATCGCAGGGTGTTCAAATACTTATTTTCCTCACGGTACTTTCTCCTGCAGTTCGTCTGCATGATGGCATTTAAAGAAAAAGACAATATTTGCTGTGGAATTCCTCCCAGATAAATAAGTTATCTTCATTAAAATGAGCTGTAATATTGCAGCATGTTATGAAAATAAACCTACATTATCATTTTAAATTTTGTCAGTTTTGCGAAATTTGAAAGGCCGTACAGCTTTAAAGAAAATGGGAATATTTACAGAGATAATTTATGAAGCTGATTCGTGATTTTTACTTGAGGCCATCAAATATGGCCATCGGGTATTGCAAAGGGTTTTCGTCCATCTGTCTGTCTGTCTGTCTGTGCTCAGCATAAGTCCAGTCCTATTACTGCCAGACTCAATTTCAAAGATGGCTAAACTTGATGTATTTTAAGAGGTTTAAAAAGTTGCATCCTGTCCGCACCTGTCCGGGTCCGCACATCGGGACGCAGCCGGCGCGGTGCGGCGGCACAGGAAAAACACCTCCGTGTTGATAACCATTTGTAAAATCCAGGCCGCTTTTGATGGCTTTCAGTGGAGTGAGTATATGAGAAATTGTTTAACAGCTGGACATGTTCCAACTTGTCCTTAAGGCTTCCAACAGAGGTGTTTTTCCTGTGGCGGAGCATCGCAGCGGCTGCGAGCCGACGCTGCAATCCGTCCGCAAGTCGTTCATTAAAAAAATCTCCTTTAACAGTGGAATATCCGGATAAAATGCTGAAACCGACTTCTTCTGAAACTTCTCTGTTCTCTCACGACGTCCTGGATCAATAGAGCCTCAAATGTGGAGGTTTTCAGCTTGAAACAGGCTGACGACGACACCTGAGAGCGCTGCGCGACGTCTCACACCATGGGAAGTCCTTAAAGCGACAGTATCACCTCAAAATCTCTCATCAGCTGTTAAAATTTTCACCGAAAAAATTTTGATCAAACAAAGGGCCAGTCTCTCAGCAACTTCTCAGACAAAGGAATTCCGACGAGGGGCTGGACGACTCCTCCCACAAGGAGTGCTCACAGGCGAATGATGTCACAGACAGGCGTGGAAAAACTCACGCATGCGCACGAGGGTTCAAGCATGTCTGACGTAAAAACATATGAATGAAATCCATATAGTTTTTGAAAAAAATAAAAAGGACCTATACTTTATTGACAGACCTTGTATATATATGTTTCTCATATATTATGTAATGTAATGTATACGTGGAACCTAATAGCACCTCTGAATTTATTTACAACACATTTCGCCAAGGTTAGCATGGTGACGTCACTTCCTGGTGTAACTACTTGCTAACATCTTTGTTTCTGATATATTATGAAAAAGCTAGCGAGAAAGAAACACTTCTAAAACTGAAAACGCTGTTTTTGTAACGTGGTAACTCCTCTGGAGCCATTTACAAGACATTAGTTGAAGAAGTTAGCTTGCATGCCAACTTTTGCTAACTCCCTATGTAGTTAAATTTGTTTCATTAGTAACTGCGAATGCACAGAGGGTGATCAACAAATTTTCTTTGATTTGCACAACATGAACAAATTATATATATATATATATATATATATATATATATATATATACACAAGGTCTGTTAGAAAAGTATCCGACCTTTTTATTTTTTGCAAAACCTGATGGATTTGAATCACATGCTTGCATGAGCCAACCTTGAACCTTCGTGCGCATGCGTGATTTTTTTCACGCCTGTCGATTGCATCATTTGCTTGTAAGCAGCCTTTGTGTGAGGATGGGTGGAGTCTCTCATCATTGTTCTTTGCAAGGAAATGGTGGAACGACTGGAGCAGCGCGACTGCATCAAATTTTGTCAGAAACTGGGTGACAGCCAGGTGGAAACCATTCGGATTATTCAGACGGCTTTCGGTGACGATACTATGGGCATCACACAGATTAAGGAGCGGTACAACCGGTTTAAAGACTCTGATAATCAGTCACACGACTGAAAAGCCACCGAAAGCCGTCTGAATCTTCCGAATGGTGGAAGAGCTGGGTATGTCACAAGATGTCCTGTGAGGCTTCAACACGGAGGCGCTTTTGTTCCGCCATCAGCTTCATGCCGATGAATTTCGCTGCAACTCTTTTCATGGCAAAATCTTCTGTTACAGTGGAATGTGCCGAAAAAGTGCTGATGTCCACCTCTTCCACAATTTCTCAGATAGTCACACGACGATCCCACATCACCACAGCATTCACTTTGGAATGATCTGGTCATTTCGGCATGTTGATGGCCGCCCGGAGCGCGGCTTGCTCTCCACCGTTGTGCGGCCGTCTTTAAACCAGTTGTACCGTTCCTTAATCTGTGTGATGCCCAGAGGATCGTCACGAAAGCCGTCTGAATAATCCAAATGGTTTCCACCTGGCTGTCGCCCAATTTCTGACAAAATTTGATGCAGTCACACTGCTCCAGTCATTCCGCCATTTTCCTTGCAAAGAAAAAACAACGAGAGAGTCCACCCATCCTCACACAAAGGCTGCTTACAAGCAAATGACGCAACCGACAGGTGTGAAAAAATCACGCATGCGCACGAAGGTTCAAGTTTGGCTCATGCAAGCACACGTGATTCAAATCCATCAGGTTTTTGAAAAAAATAAAAAGGTCGGATGCTTTTCTAACAGACCTCGTATGTATGTATGAAATAATGTACGTAAGACAACAGGATCTTAATCATTAATTAAACAACTGCAAATTATAAAGAACTCAATGCTCATACGGCCGAGGGTATTTTAGCATTGCGTTACATGTTAACTTAAAGGAAATTGCTTAAGAGAATGGGTACCTGTTCGAGTATTTTAAATATAAGCTTATTTGCACAGATAGGTCGATGGCCAATCAAGCCTAATCAACTTCTATATGGGTCATCGGTGTCCACAACAGGTGTTATGCCCAGTGTCCCCTTGACAAATCTTACTCAGGCCTCATCATGCCTGTGATGCTGAGATACTTACGGAGAACCTAAATAAATTTATATAGCCTTGAATTGAACAGCAGCTTTAAACAATTCAGTGGAAGCGTGATAATTTTCCCCCGTGCTCTTCCAGCTCAACCTATAATGTATCGTATCGGCCTTTGCAGATTCCAATTGTCTCTCGATGTGCTGATCACCATGCAAATAGCCCTTTGTTTCATCATGACAATTGGGAGATTCATATTTCAACCTAATAGTGCTGTATAACTTTAACCATCTATCACAACCTCATTTCATTGCCGTTGCAGTTAATACGCGCTCCCCTGCCAAGTGGAACATTTTCTAATGATGCACTCTCACATGAAAACAAGGCACGCCAGTCCTGGCTCTACATCACTCACTAATGCACCCATCCATAATGTGTTCATAGCAGTCTGCCCGAAGCAGAAAGCAACGACTACCACCAGGCATGTGCATGAGCGTGGATCCAGAGAAGGGTGCAAGTTAGAAAAGCCTAAATGGCCATGATAATCATGTACAAAGTCACTGCTATCAGAGACTGTATCAGCCTCGTAATAACGTCTGTAGATTTCATATCATTACGAAGATACTTCAAAACATCCGAAATGGGCAGCTCAACAATAAAAGTCAAAAGTGCTTTGTGGCAGCGAGCGCTGTAGGATGTGGAGAAGACTAGGCTAATAGGTGTATGTAAAGGGTGATGTAAACACCATCCTAATTAGAGAGACCTTTATCAGTTCCTTCATTTTATGCAGATTGCACTGGTGCAACTGCTGGTGTCATTATCCCGCAATCAAGTGCTATTCATTTGAAAGTGTCGTCTTTTAAAACATGATTAGCATGCACAACAAGGACACAATGTTGAATTAGTTTGAAGTATGTTCTGACAACTCTTAACTCAGTAATACGTCACACCTGAAAAGACCATTTGTCGCTTGCCTAATTATGGTTTCTACTTTTGAGGCTTTTTTTGTTGATTAACACTGGAGTCAGAGCTAATCACCTTTATTGTGTCTTAGATAAATACAACTTAACTTTAAAACAAAACCCAACCCGTGGTTGTTTGACAACACATTTAACTACTCTGATCTCACTTGGACGAATCCAATTTGGGTAAATTCTGTTCTTTTGTCATTTTAATTCCCAACAAAAAATGGTACGATGTTCATCTACATCTCATTACCAAATTTAAAAGTAATAATAATGAGAAGGTGCTGGGCTAGTGCTGTTAGCCACATAAATGCCAAGCGGCTAAAAGAATTTGACTACTTTTAGCCACAGTGGCCTTTTTCATGGTCATACATAATTCACACACCAGGTGCAATTACTGCGGTAACAACTTACTCAGATATATTTCATGAAACTGTTGGACAGTATGTCTCATGGCCATGTCCTTGGTCTATTTGATAACTTCATATCTCCTCTGGGACGCCATGATGCATACTGTTCTTTTGCTTACCTCGCTACATAGACAAAAAACAGTTTTGCTTTTACACCGTTTCAGATATGCAATGCGAGCAGTCACCGCATATGAATGTCAAATGCAACATTTTTCAACCAATTTTATTTTTCCTTTATATAACGTCAAATCACAACAGAGTTGCCTCAAGGCGCTTCACACAGGTAAGGTCTAACCTTACCAACTCCCAGAGCAACAGTGGTAAGGAAAAACTCCCTCTGAGGAAGAAACCTCAAGCAGACCAGACTCAAAGGGGTGACCCTCTGCTTGGGCCATGCTACAAACATAAATTACAGAAACAATTCACAGAACAATTCACGGACGAATATACAAGAAATGCTGCTGGTGCACAGGACAGGAGGATCGCCAACACAAATACAACTCCCATCTCTGGATGGAGCTGCACCTTAAACAGAGAAAAAAAACAGAATCAGGCATCAGAAAGACAAAAAAATACTGTATAATTTGCCAGCATTAATCAATAAGAAAAACAAGAAATACTAAGGTGATCCCCGGCTGCTAGCCCTAAGCTTCACTAAAAGACCCAGAATTTAGGTAAAGTTGAGGCCGCGGCCTCAACAATCACATAACTCTACTGATCCAAGCATAGGGCAACGGCCCACCCACCTGGGTGCAGAGTTGAGGGCAGGCGGAAGAGGTAGGTAGATTGCTGTGTGGGTGAGGGCAGCTTGCAAGCTGTGGTAGCAACACTCTGTGCAGAGAAGGCATCTTTTATGACATCTAAAATTGAAGTCTGTTTCCTGTCACTTTGAGTCTTGTCTTCTGAGTTCGCTCCCCACATTAAACGACCGTGAGGCGGGAAAACCCCCAACAAAACCTTTGGTATGTAGACTTGGATACTAATGCCATTGATATCATTTATACATACATCATGTGGCTCAAGGAACCTCATCCATCTAGGCTTTTTTGGTTGTTGAGGCAGCCACACAAAAAAGAAAGAAAAAAATATTTTCCAGACCATGATGACCTTTGACCAAACTACTCCAACATCAAATGATCCATCTAGGCTTCTTGGTTTTTGAGATATAGGGAAATAAGTATTTGATCCACTGTCAATTTTGCAAGTTTTCCCACCTACAAAGAATGGAGAGGTCTGTAATTTTTATTGTAGGTCCATTTCAACTGTGAGAGACAGAATAAAAAAAAAAAAATAAAAAAATAAAAACAAAACAGAAAATCACATTGTATGATTTTTAAATAATTAATTTGTATGTTATTGCAAGAAATAAGTATTTTATACAACAGAAAAAACAGGCTTTAATATTTGGTACAGAAACATTTGTTTGCACTTACAGAGGTGAGACATTTCCTGTAGTTCTTGACCAAGTTTGCACACTGCAGCAGCGATTTTGGTCCACTCCTCCATACAGATCTTCTCCAAATCTTTCAGGTTT
Organism: Thalassophryne amazonica; assembly: GCF_902500255.1. Lineage (NCBI taxonomy): Eukaryota > Metazoa > Chordata > Actinopteri > Batrachoidiformes > Batrachoididae > Thalassophryne > Thalassophryne amazonica. The sequence continues at coordinate 74,791,779 of NC_047114.1, forward strand.
GGAGTTTCGGCGCCCTCCAAAGATTTTCTATTGAGTTCAGGTCTGGAGACTGGCTCAGCCACTCCAGGACCTTTACATGCTTCTTATGGAGCCCCTCCTTAGTTGCCCTGGCTGTGTGTTTGGGGTCACTGTCATGCTGGAAGACACAGCCATGGCCCATCTTCAATGTTCTTACTGAGGGAAGCAGGTTGTTTGCCAAAATCCCACAATACATGACCCCATCCCTCCTCCTTTCAATACGGTGCAGTCATCCTGTCCCCTTTGCAGAAAAGCACCCCCCAAAAATGATGTTTCCATCCCCATGCTTCATGGTTTGGACGGTGTTCTTGGGGTTGTTCTCATCCTCCAAACACAGCAAGTGGAGTTGATACCAAAAAGCTCTATTTTGTACTCATCTGACCACATGACCTTCTCCCATGCCTCCTCTGGATCATCCAGATGGTCAATGGTGTACTTCAGACAGGCCTGGACATGTGGTGGTTTGAACAGGGGGACCTTGCGTGTCCTGCAGGATTTTCAACCATGACGGCGTAGTGTGTTACTAATGTGATCTTTGAGACTGTGGTCTCAGCTCTCTTCAGGTCATTGATCAGGTCCTCCTGTGTAGTTCTGAGCTTTCTCAGAATCATCCTTAACACACGAAGCGAGATCTTGCATGGAATCCCAGACCGAGGGAGATTGGCAGTCATCTTGTGTTTCTTCCATTTTCTAATAATTACTCCAACAGTTGTTGTCTTCTACCAAGCTGCTTGCCTGTTGTCCTGTAGACCATCCCAGCCTTGTGCAGGTCTACAGTTTTGTCCCTGGTGTCCTTAGACAGCTCTTTGGTCTTGGCCATGGTGGACAGGTTGGAGTGTGATTGATTGAGTGAGTGAACAGGTGTCTTTTATATAGGTAACAAGTTCAAACAGGTGCAGAAGTAAAGAGTGCAGAATAAGAGGGCTTCTTAAAGAAAAATTAACAGGTCTGTGAGAGCCAGAATTCTTGTTGCTTGTGTAACGGCTGCACTCTGCGTTGTGTTGTTATGACTCCGCCCATTCGCTCCCCTCGGGATGCGACTCCGGCATGGGAGTCGAACTCTCTAACCAGAAGGCTAAAACCCAGGGCTCTGGCCTTGTGTCCAGAGAATCCTGAGCTGTTGGGAGTGAGGTTTACAAACTACATCTCCACAGCGACACCTGCTGGCCTCCGTTACACTTGGAAGGTAATCAAATACTTATTTTATGCAATAAAATGCAAATTAATTATATTTAAAAAATCATACAATGTGATTTTCTGAATTTTTTTTTTTTTTTAGATTCTGTCTCTCACAGTTGAAGTGTACCTATGATAAAAATGACAGACCTCTATTCTTTGTAGGTGGGAAAACTTGCAAAATCGACCATGGGCCAAATACTTATTTCCCTCACCGTATATAAAAATAGTAAAAAGGTTTTGGGGACCATGTTTTTCTGCACGTTGACCTTTCAGCAAAGTACTTCAAAATCTAATCACCTCTATCTACTCCATCAAGTAATATTCCCACCAAGTTAGAGCCATCTAGGCTTCTTGGTTGTTGGTTGTTGAGCTATACAATATATCTAGTAGTATATATGCAAGTGTTTTTGGACCAGGTTTTCCTTGACCAAACTACTCCAAAAGGTCCACAGCCACAGAGACACATGCCACTGAAAACAACACCCTGTTCACCGCGCCGCCCATACAGAGGGTAAAAAAAAACCTACATCAACTGAACAGCAGGCAGCTGCATCAAAACATGTCTTATAATTTCAAAAACACTTGCAAACATAATACAGACATGATACAAATCTACACACATGGAACAATTTGTTAACGTACCTGCTACAAATTCAGACAGCATATGCAAAAATCAAATGTCATGAAACTCCACAACACAACAAAAGTAGCAAAAAACTGTTTTTGTGTTGTACTTCCATTATGTTGTGGAGTTTTGCAGCACATTTTTGTTTAGGGTGCGCTGTGTGAGTTTGCAGCACAAATGCTATGTTTAAATTATTGCATGTGCTGCAAGTTATATGGTTTGTTTGCAAACTTTACAATTGGCAACACGCTTTTTGATGCAACTACCTGTTAAATTGAAGCAGATATTTATTTGCATTTGCTAACACTTTAATTTGGAAATGTTGTGGCTCCTATGCCGTCACTTGGAACAACAGTTCCAACTTCTGCCATTTTAAAGCTTTTTAATTCAGATATTGGGGCTTTAAAAGAGTCATCTACCTTTTCAGCAAACTTGCACAGATTTAAGTGTGTTAAAGATGAAAAGACAGAAACAATCCTGACACTGAGGCGATGAATTCATTTCTGTAACTTTAAATGAAAAGCTGATACTTTACACATTTCCTCAGATAAACCATCCATTTGTCTAATTTTGTCTATTTTTACCATCTAGGGCAAAGAACCATCTGTCCATTTGTCTCGTGTGCTGTCAATGAGTGCCAACTGTACTTAGTGCATGTATGTCAGACGTGGTTTGTCCCATCATTGGTCAAATTTGTGATGTACTGTTTATTGGATATGCAACAATATCCAATAAACAGTACAACATCACGAATTTGACTTTGCTGTGTTCCATGTACTGTTGCCTCAATTCCTCAGGGGGAGGAGGAGTAACAGAAAGACAGAGGACGGGAAGGAGAGGAACAGTAGTAGCCAGTAAACCCGTATTGATCAGTATGTCTGGTATTTATATTTGTATTTGCAAACTTTTTCTTTTTTTTTCCATTTTTGATACTCTATGTGCTTCTTACCCTGTGTGCTGCTAAACAATGCTGCTAAAACCTCAGTTTCCCTGAGGGAGTCTTCCCAAGGGATCAATAAATTTCTGTCTAATCTAATCTAGTCATTAAGGCTGCAACTAGACAATTTGTGAGTCAAGGTCATTTCTACCAGTTCATACTGACAAGCAGGTTCCCACCACATCTGTTAAGTAGATATCAAATCAGAGACATGTTTGGCATTCTGCTTGGAAAATTATGAGCAGTTATAGATTTTCTGACAATCCAGTTGCTGGCTCTGTTCCCACTTGTCATCCTTAAAACCTCACCATCAGATCTTTATCCTCCTGGTTCTTTTGAAGATAAATCTACTGCTTGCATTCCCCTGAACTGAAGGCTTTAAGAAGAAGAAGAAAAAAAGAAAAGCTGCTGCTGCACATCTGTTACATCCGACCAACACAGAGAATGAAAAATCATTTGCTGCAAAGGATTTATGTTGCACTGATATATGTATATATCTGCCAACTTCACAGCGCTTCATCTGGTGCACGTCCAAAGAAGCAGATTGGTTTAATTGACTGCTGCAGTCAGGTGGCTGTTTGATCCACAACAAAACAAAGCAAATGCGCAAGTTCAGTGTGTCCTTCAAGTACAGTAGTGGTTCTCAAGCATAGTTCTGAAGATAAGAAGTACAGCATATTTTCCATTTCTCTTGGCTCCACCTGCACATAGTGAGCTCAGCTGTGTTCCATTTCTCAGCCAGCTGTTGATCGACTGCAAACACTTGATTGATCTGAGTAGATCAGGAACAAACCGGCGTTATGATTAGAGTTAAAATTAGTGAGCAAAGGGTGACTACATCATGAAAATATAATCCTGACTATCACACACACACACACACACACACACACACACACACACACACACACACACACACACACACACACACACACACACACACACACAAAACCCCCCTAAATGTTAGACTGGCCCATTCTGACTCTATATATATATATATATATATATATATATATATATACAGTGAGGAAAATAAGTATTTGAACACCTTGCAATTTTGCAAGTTCTCCCACTTAGAAATCATGGAGGGGTCTGAAATTTTCATCTTAGGTGCATGTCCACTGTGAGAGACATAATCTAAAAAATAAAAAATAAATCCGGAAATCACAATGTATAATTTTTTAAATAATTTATTTGTATGTTACTGCTGCAAATAAGTATTTGAACACCTGTCAAAATCAATGTTAATATTTGGTACAGTAGGCTTTGTTTGCAATTATAGAGGTCAAACATTTCCTGTAGTTTTTCACCAGGTTTGCACACACTGCAGCAGGGATTTTGGTCCACTCCTCCATACAGATCTTCTCTAGATCTTTCAGGTTTGGAGTTTCAGCTCCCTCCAAAGATTTTCTATTGAGTTCAGGTCTGGAGACTGGCCAGGCCACTCCAGGACCTTGAAATGCTTCTTACGGAGCCCCTCTTTAGTTGCCCTGGCTGTGTGTTTGGGGTCATTGTCATGCTGGAAGACCCAGCCATGACCCATCTTCAATGCTCTTACTGAGGGAAGCAGGTTGTTTGCCAAAATCTCGCAATACATGACCCCATCCATCCTCCCATCAATACGGTGTAGTCGTCCTGTCCCCTTTGCAGAAGAGCACCCCCAGAGTATGATGTTTCCACCCCCATGCTTCACGGTTGAGATGGTTTTCTTGGGGTTGTTCTAATCCTCTAAACATGGTTAAGTGGAATTCATTCCAAAAAGCTCTATATACAACCCCTGGCAAAAATTATGGAATCACCGGCCTCGGAGGATGTTCATTCAGTTGTTTAATTTTGTAGAAAAAAAGCAGATCACAGACATGACACAAAACTAAAGTCATTTCAAATGGCAACTTTCTGGCTTTAAGGAACACTATAAGAAATCAAGAAAAAAAGATTGTAGCAGTCAGTAACGGTTACTTTTTTAGACCAAGCAGAGGAAAAAAATAAGGAATCACTCAATTCTGAGGAAAAAATTATGGAATCACCCTGTAAATTTTCATCCCCAAAACTAACACTTGCATCATATCAGATCTGCTCGTTAGTCTGCATCTAAAAAGGAGTGAACACACCTTGGAGAGCTGTTGCACCAAGTGGACTGACATGAATCATGGCTCCAACAAGAGAGATGTCAATTGAAACAAAGGAGAGGATTATCAAACTCTTAAAAGAGAGTAAATCATCACGCAATGTTGCAAAAGATGTTGGTTGTTCACAGTCAGCTGTGTCTAAACTCTGGACCAAATACAAACAACATGGGAAGGTTGTTAAAGGCAAACATACTGGTAGACCAAGGAAGACATCAAAGCGTCAAGACAGAAAACTTAAAGCAATATGTCTCAAAAATCGAAAAATGTACAACAAAACAAATGAGGAACGAATGGGAGGAAACTGGAGTCAACGTCTGTGACCGAACTGTAAGAAACCACCTAAAGGAAATGGGATTTACATACAGAAAAGCTAAACGAAAGGCATCATTAACACCTAAACAGAAAAAAACAAGGTTACAATGGGCTAAGGAAAAGCAATTGTGGACTGTGGATGACTGGATGAAAGTCATATTCAGTGATGAATCTCGAATCTGCATTGGGCAAAGTGATGATGCTGGAACTTTTGTTTGGTGCCTTTCCAATGAGATTTATAAAGATGACTGCCTGAAGAGAACATGTAAATTTCCACAGTCATTGATGATATGGGGCTGCATGTCAGGTAAAGGCACTGGGGAGATGGCTGTCATTACATTATCAATAAAAGCACAAGTTTATGTTGATATTTTGGACAACTGAAAGGATGTTTGGGGATGATGAAATCATTTTTCAAGATGATAATGCATCTTGCCATAGAGCAAAAACTGCAAAAACATTCCTTGCAAAAAGACACATAGGGTCAATGTCAATGAGCAGATCTGATTTGATGCAGGTGTTAATTTGGGGGATGAAAATTTACAGGGTGATTCCATAATTTTTTCCTCAGAATTGAGTGATTCCATATTTTTTTCCTCTGCTTGGTCTAAAAAAGTAACCGTTACTGACTGCCACAATCTTTCTTTCTTGATTTCTTATAGTGTTTCTTAAAGCCAGAAAGTTGCCATTTGAAATGACTTTAGTTTTGTGTCATGTCTGTGATCTGCTTTTTTCCTACAAAATTAAACAACTGAATGAACATCCTCTGAGGCCGGTGACTCCATAATTTTTGCCAGGGGTTGTATATACATATACACACACACACACACACACACACACACACACACACACACACACACACACACACACACACACACACACACACACACACACACACACACACACACACACACACACACACACACACACACACACACACACACACACGACTTTCTCAGAAATCAAAGCACTAGAGAAAATAAACTAATAAAATGTTCGTTACAATGCACAAAGACCTCAAATTAAAGAGCTGATAATACAGAAAAAAGGTGCAGCTTATACTTCAGCGCAATGTGTATATGGGTTTTTCCTCTTCAAGATGCATTTTTAACAGGTGTGACTTATACTCCGTAAAATTCAATTCAATTCAATTCAATTTTTTTTTTATATAGCGCCAAATCACAACAAACAGTTGCCCCAAGGCGCTTTATATTGTAAGGCAAGGCCATACAATAATGATGTAAAACCCCAACGGTCAAAACGACCCCCTGTGAGCAAGCACTTGGCTACAGTGGGAAGGAAAAACTCCCTTTTAACAGGAAGAAACCTCCAGCAGAACCAGGCTCAGGGAGGGGCAGTCTTCTGCTGGGACTGGTTGGGGCTGAGGGAGAGAACCAGGAAAAAGACATGCTGTGGAGGGGAGCAGAGATCAATCACTAATGATTAAATGCAGAGTGGTGCATACAGAGCAAAAAGAGAAAGAAACAGTGCATCATGGGAACCCCCCAGCAGTCTACGTCTATAGCAGCATAACTAAGGGATGGTTCAGGGTCACCTGATCCAGCCCTAACTATAAGCTTTAGCAAAAAGGAAAGTTTTAAGCCTAATCTTAAAAGTAGAGAGGGTGTCTGTCTCCCTGATCTGAATTGGGAGCTGGTTCCACAGGAGAGGAGCCTGAAAGCTGAAGGCTCTGCCTCCCATTCTACTCTTACAAACCCTAGGAACTACAAGTAAGCCTGCAGTCTGAGAGCGAAGCGCTCTATTGGGGTGATATGGTACTACGAGGTCCCTAAGATAAGATGGGACCTGATTATTCAAAACCTTATAAGTAAGAAGAAGAATTTTAAATTCTATTCTAGAATTAACAGGAAGCCAATGAAGAGAGGCCAATATGGGTGAGATATGCTCTCTCCTTCTAGTCCCCGTCAGCACTCTAGCTGCAGCATTTTGAATTAACTGAAGGCTTTTTAGGGAACTTTTAGGACAACCTGATAATAATGAATTACAATAGTCCAGCCTAGAGGAAATAAATGCATGAATTAGTTTTTCAGCATCACTCTGAGACAAGACCTTTCTGATTTTAGAGATATTGCGTAAATGCAAAAAAGCAGTCCTACATATTTGTTTAATATGCGCTTTGAATGACATATCCTGATCAAAAATGACTCCAAGATTTCTCACAGTATTACTAGAGGTCAGGGTAATGCCATCCACAGTAAGGATCTGGTTAGACACCATGTTTCTAAGATTTGTGGGGCCAAGTACAATAACTTCAGTTTTATCTGAGTTTAAAAGCAGGAAATTAGAGGTCATCCATGTCTTTATGTCTGTAAGACAATCCTGCAGTTTAGCTAATTGGTGTGTGTCGTCTGGCTTCATGGATAGATAAAGCTGGGTATCATCTGCGTAACAATGAAAATTTAAGCAATACCGTCTAATAATACTGCCTAAGGGAAGCATATATAAAGTGAATAAAATTGGTCCTAGCACAGAACCTTGTGGAACTCCATAATTAACTTTAGTCTGTGAAGAAGATTCCCCATTTACATGAACAAATTGTAATCTATTAGACAAATATGATTCAAACCACCGCAGCGCAGTGCCTTTAATACCTATGGCATGCTCTAATCTCTGTAATAAAATTTTATGGTCAACAGTATCAAAAGCAGCACTGAGGTCTAACAGAACAAGCACAGAGATGAGTCCACTGTCCGAGGCCATAAGAAGATCATTTGTAACCTTCACTAATGCTGTTTCTGTACTATGATGAATTCTAAAACCTGACTGAAACTCTTCAAATAGACCATTCCTCTGCAGATGATCAGTTAGCTGTTTTACAACTACCCTTTCAAGAATTTTTGAGAGAAAAGGAAGGTTGGAGATTGGCCTATAATTAGCTAAGATAGCTGGGTCAAGTGATGGCTTTTAAGTAATGGTTTAATTACTGCCACCTTAAAAGCCTGTGGTACATAGCCAACTAACAAAGATAGATTGATCATATTTAAGATCGAAGCATTAAATAATGGTAGGGCTTCCTTGAGCAGCCTGGTAGGAATGGGGTCTAATAAACATGTTGATGGTTTGGATGAAGTAACTAATGAAAATAACTCAGACAGAACAATCGGAGAGAAAGAGTCTAACCAAATACCGGCATCACTGAAAGCAGCCAAAGATAACGATACGTCTTTGGGATGGTTATGAGTAATTTTTTCTCTAATAGTTAAAATTTTGTTAGCAAAGAAAGTCATGAACTCATTACTAGTTAAAGTTAATGGAATACTCAGCTCAATAGAGCTCTGACTCTTTGTCAGCCTGGCTACAGTGCTGAAAAGAAACCTGGGGTTGTTCTTATTTTCTTCAATTAGTGATGAGTAGAAAGATGTCCTAGCTTTACGGAGGGCTTTTTTATAGAGCAACAGACTCTTTTTCCAGGCTAAGTGAAGATCTTCTAAATTAGTGAGACGCCATTTCCTCTCCAACTTACGGGTTATCTGCTTTAAGCTACGAGTTTGAGAGTTATACCATGGAGTCAGACACTTCTGATTTAAAGCTCTCTTTTTCAGAGGAGCTACAGCATCCAAAGCTGTCTTCAATGAGGATGTAAAACTATTGACGAGATACTCTATCTCCCTTACAGAGTTTAGGTAGCTACTCTGCACTGTGTTGTTATATGGCATTAGAGAACATAAAGAAGGAATCATATCCTTAAACCTAGTTACAGCGCTTTCTGAAAGACTTCTAGTGTAATGAAACTTATTCCCTACTGCTGGGTAGTCCATCAGAGTAAATGTAAATGTTATTAAAAAATGATCAGACAGAAGGGAGTTTTCAGGGAATACTGTTAAGTCTTCTATTTCCATACCATAAGTCAGAACAAGATCTAAGATATGATTAAAGTGGTGGGTGGACTCATTTACTTTTTGAGCAAAGCCAATAGAGTCTAATAATAGATTAAATGCAGTGTTGAGGCTGTCATTCTCAGCATCTGTGTGGATGTTAAAATCGCCCACTATAATTATCTTATCTGAGCTAAGCACTAAGTCAGACAAAAGGTCTGAAAATTCACAGAGAAACTCACAGTAACGACCAGGTGGACGATAGATAATAACAAATAAAACTGGTTTTTGGGACTTCCAATTTGGATGGACAAGACTAAGAGACAAGCTTTCAAATGAATTAAAGCTCTGTCTGGGTTTTTGATTAATTAATAAGCTGGAATGGAAGATTGCTGCTAATCCACCGCCCCGGCCCGTGCTACGAGCATTCTGACAGTTAGTGTGACTCGGGGGTGTTGACTCATTTAAACTAACATATTCATCCTGCTGTAACCAGGTTTCTGTTAGGCAGAATAAATCAATATGTTGATCAATTATTATATCATTTACCAACAGGGACTTAGAAGAGAGAGACCTAATGTTTAATAGACCACATTTAACTGTTTTAGTCTGTGGTGCAGTTGAAGGTGCTATATTATTTTTTCTTTTTGAATTTTTATGCTTAAATAGATTTTTGCTGGTTATTGGTAGTCTGGGAGCAGGCACCGTCTCTACGGGGATGGGGTAATGAGGGGATGGCAGGGGGAGAGAAGCTGCAGAGAGGTGTGTAAGACTACAACTCTGCTTCCTGGTCCCAACCCTGGATAGTCACGGTTTGGAGGATTTAAGAAAATTAGCCAGATTTCTAGAAATGAGAGCTGCTCCATCCAAAGTGGGATGGATGCCGTCTCTCCTAACAAGACCAGGTTTTCCCCAGAAGCTTTGCCAATTATCTATGAAGCCCACCTCATTTTTTGGACACCACTCAGACAGCCAGCAATTCAAGGAGAACATGCGGCTAAACATGTCACTCCCAGTCTGATTGGGGAGGGGCCCAGAGAAAACTACAGAGTCCGACATTGTTTTTGCAAAGTTACACACCGATTTAATGTTAATTTTAGTGACCTCCGATTGGCGTAACCGGGTGTCATTACTGCCGACGTGAATTACAATCTTACCAAATTTACGCTTAGCCTTAACCAGCAGTTACAAATTTCCTTCAATGTCGCCTGCTCTGGCCCCCGGAAGACAATTGACTATGGTTGCTGGTGTCGCTAACTTCACATTTCTCAAAACAGAGTCGCCAATAACCAGAGTTTGATCCTCGGCGGGTGTGTCGTCGAGTGGGGAAAAACGGTTAGAGATGTGAACGGGTTGGCGGTGTACACGGGGCTTCTGTTTAGGACTACGCTTCCTCCTCACAGTCACCCAGTCAGCCTGCTTTCCCGGCTGCTCGGGATCTGCCAGGGGGGAACTAACGGCGGCTAAGCTACCTTGGTCCGCACCGACTACAGGGGCCTGGCTAGCTGTAGAATTTTCCACGGTGCGGAGCCGAGTCTCCAATTCGCCCAGCCTGGCCTCCAAAGCTACGAATAAGCTACACTTATTACAAGTACCATTACTGCTAAAGGAGGCCGAGGAATAACTAAACATTTCACACCCAGAGCAGAAAAGTGCGGGAGAGACAGGAGAAGCCGCCATGCTAAATCGGCTAAGAGCTAGTAGCTACGCTAAGCTAGCGGATTCCTAAAAACACGCAAAGTGAATAATGTGTAAATAATTTAGAGGTGATTCAGCAGAAGGAGTGCTTTAGTTAAGGCACGTAAAGATTACACTGGGAAACAAATCGTAATCTAGATAACTAGATCAATCTAACTGCGCAGATTAAACAGCTAACAGATACAGAAAAACACCGCTGTGCTCCGGAACAGGAAGTGATACAATACCGCAGTGAGAGCCAACCACCAGTAGAGGCAAGCAAGCAATTTGCAAGCAAGAGTAGCAAAAAAATAGAGTATGTCTCTTAAAAAACCACAAATCCTGTTGCACACAATGGCGGCACTCAGCTCAAGTCAACAGTGGCCAGTTACTATTTCATTATGTGACAAATGACTTCTCATGCTAACTTTACCTTTTATGTGACACTGGTTAGTTTTCATGCTATTAGCAGCCCATTACCATTGCATTATGCGACACCCATGCCATTCCAATCTCAGCACCTTGAAGTCACACTGAACGCCAAGTCAGCACCAAGCCCAATATATAACATATGTAAAGAGTAACGCCACTAAAATAGTGAAACTTGTGCAACAATGACAGCATTTACTGGAGGTGGGCGATACCGGGAATTTTGGTATTGATCCGATACCAAGTAAATACAGGCCGATATCAATACTGATACTTTTTCATATTTAAGCGTCATAGATCCAAAGGATCCAAAAGACCTAGGATAGAATTTCACCAAACGTACGTGAGAACAAAATACTTTATCACAATCAACATTTTTGTTTAAAATATATCACTCAACACAACTTAAAACAAAATTTCCTGAGGTAGAGGGCTGACAAACCACAATACAAGGGTAACCTGCTCTGTATTGTGTGACACAGCGCAGTGCTGTGCCTACAGACAGAGAGTAGACTTTGATGAATCTGCGTGTGCAGCAGTCAGTGCGTGCGGGAGAGAAAAAAGCTTGAGTATCGATCTTTTTACACGAGGATCGTTTAATATCAATACCAGCGTTAGTATCGATATTATCGACATTAGGATTGATCCGCCCACCTCCAGCATTTACCAATTAAGTGCAAATGGATTACTGTATTTCCTAGGACCTCTTGAAAAGGAAAACCCCATATACAAGTCACACTGTAGTACAAGTTTTTCTGTATTATCAGCTCATTAAGTTGGGATTTTTGTACATTGCTATTACTTATTGCCATTTATTTTTTTTAATATTGTAGTTTTATTTAGTGCTTTCATTCATGTGAAAGTTATTTATATAAATGGTTACTATAATTATTGTGGTGTCCAGAAGGGGGTCTCAGCCCCACTAAAAGGCTCGATCTGCCTCTGGCGGAGTGAGTCGTTATTGGTGACGGGATGAGTGAGCAACAGGAGAATATAAATAGCTGTAAAAATTTTGTAGTGTGCTTTCTACAGTTTTTTTTCCTGGAGTACTCAATTTTTATTAAAAACAATTAAATGCATGATTTTTCGTTATACAAGTCGCAGGACCTCTAGTAAAAAAAGAGCAACATACTCCAGAAAATACAGTAAATATATAATTTAAGACCTTGGCTCATGTCTTTTTTTTTAAACCAGTAACTGCTTTAGGAAAGCCTGTTAGGCTACAGCCAAATTTAGTGGCTGTCATAATATATTTTAGCAACTCATTTTTATAAACATGAAATGAAACTAAATTAGCTAGCTTGTTATCTGGGAGACTTTATATACATTATTTATTTTGGGGAATTTTGGCTTTGTGAGAGTGGATTTAGCCACAGGAATTGTGCTCGTTTTCTCTAATCCTGGTGCACGAGACCAAGAGCGTACTTTGTCGTCCTTTTGGCTGCTCATATTTGTTCAGGATGGCTACAGTGGATCCAGCACAGATCCACATCGGGACTGCAACTTGTTTCACCTGGAAGATACAGCTCCGGGTCTCCTGCAGAGGTCACTCATCCAAGAACTAACTAGGATCCACACTGTTTCACTCCTGAGATCCGACAGTGTCGGGCTGACAGAGCGCAGACTGGGTACCAAGAGTTTGTCAAAATGAGCAAGGCACCATTAAGCCAGTTGATATCATGGTACAAGTTATTTGTAAGGGAAGGGTATGCTCACCTTCAGAGTTTTGGGTGCCATATTATAACAATGGAAACCATCATTACCTCCACCAAGGAGGTTATGTTTTCAGATGCGTCTGTGTTTTGTTGGATGCTTAGCAGGATTACTCAATAAATCCTTAACGGATTTAAATTAAATTTTTACCAGCCGTGTATCTTGGCCTAACTTAGAAGTCCTTAAATTTTGGTAATGATTTGGAACACGATCTGGAGCCAGTAATTTTTTTAATTGATTCTTTATCATTGCAGGATAGGGCCAGTTTCAACATTTTTGCATCTAACTTCATGAAGACGGGTCACAAAGGCTGAACAAAAAATTAAGATACGGCAATAATTTAGCATTTGGTTCTCCTCATTGAATCAACTTATTAGAAAATAATAAAAAAAAAAAAACTTGTGTAGTTCATGTAGTTTCTCTTTATAAATAAGTCTGCTTAAGATCTAAGGGTTTAACCACTGAATCTGAAACATGACTTAGATGCGTGAAACGACGTGGAATAAGTCTCTTTGCCAAATGGTATTCCATGTGACATCAGTGACCCTATGGCCTTGGCGGAGGTTTGCGCTCTCCGAGTGCTTCTTGTTTCCATCTTTTACCATGTTTTGAGGTCCTCTCCGACCATTAGTCCCAGGGGCAACACGTGAACAGTTGATGCCAGCTCGCGTTCAGCAGGAGCTTTGATACAAGTTGCAGAAGGGACAAATGAACAAGCTTAGGCAAGAATTCAGACATTTAAAATGATCCATCGGTCTCAAGATGACTTGGGTGGTGAAAAGTTACCATATCAGAAAATGAAGTGGCTAAAGATACATACATCCGTATTTTCTGCGGGACTGCTAAAGGTACGGACCGAGGAGAATTACAGCCAAGCGATTTCCCCCAACCCTAACCGCCTGCGTATCATGGGTGCGATAACAACATTCGATAATCTCGTTTGTCTTATCGTGTGTAAAAGTCAAAATATGTAAATATGGCAGCTCTGCATCTAAACCAAATTTTTTTAGAACATTTGATGAATTAAAAGAAGCTATCCAAAAGCACAAGAAAGACAATCGGTAAGACATGACGTCACCTGGAATACCCTCCATATCTTTAGAACGGTCTCTGTAGATACAGGTCCGTAGCCACGGCCATCAGAAAAATAAGTTGTTGGGCTTCAAACATGCCCTTATAAGCTACCAGCACATGTGGGTGAAAAATCCTTTGATATCCAAATGTTTACAATTGCCTCAAGTCTCTAAATGCATGATATACTTGCATCTATAGCATTTTATTTCACCCCGTCAAATGGGACAACTGCCCCTAATGGCTGACTTTAAATACATTGCAGCAAACCCTAAATTAATGTCACAGCCCTCCTAAATCTAGTTGTCAAGACCAAGATAAACTATTCACATGTTCATAAATGCAGTTTAAAATCAACTGCCTGCATCATTACAAATAACACCATATTTGGATTTTTTTATTTAAAGAGATTAATACCAGTTTTTAATTACTTCACAGCCCACCAGGGGCCGCGACCCACACTTCAGATAATTACTAGCACGGACTTTGCTTTAGAGTTTGCAAGCCTTCACTTACTACATAAAATGGTGCCATCTAGTGGTTAGCAGGAGAATAACAGCGCGACCACAGAAAGTTCACAGCGAGAAGTTGCCTGCGTGAATGTTTATTGGAAGCCGGAGTTGAAGCGAGGCCGCTTCACTTGGAGCTGGTGTACTTGGTGACGGCCTTGGTGCCCTCGGACACGGCGTGCTTGGCCAGCTCTCCGGGCAGCAGCAGCCTGACGGCGGTCTGAACCTCCCTGCTGGTGATGGTGGACCTCTTGTTGTACTGAGCCAGTCTGGACGCTTCGGTGGCGATTCTCTCGAACAGGTCGTTGACGAACGAGTTCATGATGCTCATGGCTCTGCTAGAAATGCCGGTGTCGGGATGGACCTTCAAAAGAGGAACGGTATTCGTTAGAGAGACAAAATTTAAAAGATAAACCAAGAAAAACCTCTCAGCTCCTCCCAACCCGGACCTGCTTGAGAACTTTGTAGATGTACATCGCGTAAGTCTCCCTTCGCTTCACTTTTCTTTTGCTCTTTTTCTCACCCGAACTCTTAATTTTCTTTTTAGCCACATCATTAGTCATCTTTAAACGCAGAGAGAATTAACTTTACTTATTAATACACACGTCAAAAAAAAAAAAACCCAAACTACCTCGCTGACTCACACCGTGACTCAGCGATTTATGTCGTTATCTAATTAGTGGTTAATGAGGAACACCTGGTTTGGGATTACCACCAATCTGAATTTACCAGGTAAAATTAGACTGTAGCAGCCACAGTCTGAACTTACCACCAGTCTGATTTTACCATCTTGGTATATTGAGACTTGTGTGTTATTGACCCTGGTCCAAATTTGCCAAGCAAATATATAATTTTTTTAATTGGAACCACAAGTAAATCCTGTCACTTTCTATTGATGCTTATTGATTTAACCATTATAATTCTGGTTACTAGTTACCTAGCTAGTCTGAAATTTCCAGCCTGCAAGTCTGAATTTATGTCCACTTCAAGTTTTCTGAATCAAAAGTGTGTGGAAAATGCAGTTATTTCAAAATACATCTGCTCGGTTGAAGATCGCGCAAGAAATGGTAAATCTAGACCTCCCGGAAGTTGACCGCGAAAAAAAATCGATTTGCGCATGCGCTTGGTAAAATGAGACCGGCGCAAACTCAGACCACGACACACACATATATATATATATATATATATATATATATATATATTCACACACACTATATTGTAAGGACACATTTTAAAATATGTTAAATACATGCAAACAACCTTAGGAACATTTAATGCATCATAAAAACATTAAAAAGTATGAAAACCTCATAAATATTCATGAATAAATGAAATGTGTGAGGAATTTCAACTTTGACGATAATTAATATGACAATTGGGTTCTGTTAACATGTGATTTTTCAAAATATAAGTCAACAATGTCAATACTGTTTTGAGGATAATACGACTTAAAGTATGAGTAATTGTGTTTTACAATCATTTTAATATTCTATGATCCTTTGCAACTGTGTTTGTGTGGTATCCTTCTGTTCAGTACACTTACACATAAATTATTATTATTATTGCTTTGGAATAAAAAAAACAGCTCACATATTCACTTTTGTTGGACTTTATTTTGTGTTGACATGCCAATGTAAAAAGGTGGTGGAGTGAGAGGGAGGGACATCAAACAGTACTTTTATTGTTACTCTGGGATGCCTAAAGTTTTTACACAGTACTGTAGATATAAAGTCTTATGCTGGAAACAATTATTTCCACCTACTGACAAATTTACAACAACTCATTCCGTCTGCACTTGGTTTTCTTTCCACAACCCTGACAAAAATGTGTGCTTGAAGTTTACTTTATTAAATAAACTTAAAAGTAAACCTCAAGTTTACTTCAGAAGTATAGTTTCTAGCATACTTGTAAGTGTACTATATCAGTGAGTCATGGGACTAATCTGGCCCACTTTTTAGTTTATAAAAGTACAGAAAAGTTTGAGTCCACAATTATATAGTTTTATCTTTACAGTGCAACTGAGCTTATAGGTACTACTGTAGTACCTATTTATTGCCCACTTTTTCAGATTATGAAAGTATGCTCTAACCAAAGGCCTTCAGTGACTTTCCAATCTGATGGGGATTTGAGGCAAGGCACTCAAAAAACTGACTCATTGGATAGGATTTCCATCTAATATATTTATTAGATGGAAATCCTGCACATAATTGAATTGAGTTCATCCAATGAGTCATTTTTTGAGTGCACAAGCCCACGTCCCTAACTCCTAGACCATAAATCCCAGCTTTCTAATGCATGATTTATGTGAACCTGAAGACATTTGCTTCTTATAGCTACAAGTATACTTGTCAGTAAATGCCAAGTATACTAAGATTATCCTAGATATCTGTCAGTATATGCAAAGTATAGAGTTTTTTTGTATACTTGTCAGTATATAAACAAAGTATACTTTCTGATGAATACATAATGCTTATTTTTAGCTTAAAAGAGGTATATTGTGAGTAAACATGGATAAACTTCTTTTTGGTAAGAGAGGTCAGGGGATGGATACATTAACATTTCCAAATCAGTTTGTATTTCCTGAACTTCATTCACATTGGTCTTTAAGAAATACAAACAGCGCAGCCCTGTATGGTAAATCTAAAAAACTGAGTGACCGTACAAGAAGTCATAGGTGTGTCTGTGGTTGTGATTGGAGAAGCTATGCATAGTGCAAGTTTTGACTGTTGCACCATCAGTCACAGTGCCACTTTGCAGTGAGCCAAAAATGGATTTTTATACAAAGAAAACTGATGAAATCTCAGTGTCAGCCTCCCATGGCTTCTTCTGGCAAACTAGACCTGAAATTTCTTGTGTTCATTTGAAGGAAGTTCTTCCGTTTGCAAGACTGTTTATATGTCATAATATTTGATGTGAATGAACTCCAAGACACACACAGTGAGTTGGTGGTGGTAATGCACCAGCTGGTGTACCAACCAGCAGTTATCCCCACAGAAGAAGAAGAAGGGAAACTGGAAGAAAAGGTTGAGTTTCCTGTGAATCAAGTCATTTCCGAGGAAGAACTGTTTAATTTTTGTTGGATATGATAAGTTTTGTAAATAACACCATTAACCCCTTAAGCCCTAGAGCCTACTTCACCAAAATCACATACCCATACATTATGATTTATTTGTCAGCTTGTACAAGGTCAAAAATGCAAAAGTTTGGATCAGCTAAATGACAGGTCCTAGGGGATGTTGTGGATGCAAAAAAATTGAAAGTAAATAATACTTGGTAGGAGGAAATTAGTTTTTTTCTCCAAAAAATTAATTCCGATTTATGTCCTTATTTACTTGGCGTTTCAGCTGTGGTTAGTTGATATGTGATTGAAGTGGATACTTTTGCAGAGGAGACTTCGCTTGACATTTTGATGTATAAGTGTATGTTGGTGTCAGCATTGGTTAGTTATGAGTGTTCAAATATTCCAAAACAGGGCAAGTCCCCACATTTGGGGACTCTAGGGTTTAAGAGGTTAAAGTAACCAGGTAACCTCATGATAGCTCACAAGGGGCTAAGAAATAATTCATTGAATTGGAAGTAGTAAATATACAGGGGGAAAAAACTACACTTAAAACATTAAAAAAACAGTTTTCTTGTAATGATGAAGAGTTGTATCTATTCTGATTTTTGCAATTATTGCAAAGAAAGACTTCATGTTGGACTGAGCTGCACTTGCAGACATATAATCTATGACATCAACCAAGGCGCATCACAGTCACTTAACAGTGGTATCCACTGGGTGGCGGACTTGCACCAGCTTTAAGCCTGCAAATCACAGTGGAGCTGATTGACTATTCAACAAAACAGCATGTTGTGGTGATGGTTATTGTTTTGGGGGAGGGTGGGGGATGTTTGTTGGAAACATTCCCAAAGAAACTAAAACTAGTTGTTGCAGAGCTCAGTAGGTACTGCCTACAGGTGACACTGACTGGTCAGTTTTAGGATCATCACACAGCCATAGACTGTATACACACAAACCACCGTGGCCTTGACAGTAAATCCAACCCCTTTGCACCCGGCGGCCATGTTTACACTCAGTTTATGTGCCGTATCGCCAGCAGATAGACATTGGACTCACCTCAAAAGCATTTATGACATGTGTTTGTGCCACGCTGTCAAGATAGCACACCAAGACTTATCATGTCCAATAGTTTTCTCCCTGAAACATTGGTCAGTTTGACACAATTTGTTATGCTGTTAATGGTATTGCACAGTAAATACAAGGAAATTAATGCTGAAATTGTAAACTTGCCCTGGCAACCTGATCTTGGATAAGCGGTTGAAGATGAATGTGAGAGTGTGTATGTAAACTTGCTTATTAGATTCATTTTTTTATTGTCAAAGCTGGGACGGGCAACAATGCTCAAAGAACACCTGTTTGGAATATTCCACAGGTGAACAGGTTAATTGGAAACAGGTGAGTGTCATGATTGGGTATAAAACAAACATCCCCAAAAGGCTCAGCCATTCACAAGCAATGATGGGGTGAGGATCACCACTTTGTGAACAACTGCATGAAAAAATAGTCCAACAGTTTAAAAACAATGTTTCTCAACATTCAATTGCAAGGAATTTAGGGATTCCATCATCTGCAGTCCATAATATAATCAGAACATTCAGAGAATCTGGAGAACTTTCTACACGTAAGCGGCAAAGCCAAAAACCAACATTGAAAACCAATGACCTTTGATCCCTCAGGCGGCACAGCATTAAAAACATCATTGTGTAAAGGATCTTACCGCGTGGGCTCAGGAACACTTTAGAAAACCATTGTTAGTTAACACAGTTCGTCGCTACATCTACAAGTGCAAGTTAAAACTCTACCATGCAAAGCGAAAGCCAAACATCAACAACATCCAGAAACGCCACCGCCTTCTCTGGGCCCGAGCTCATTTGAAATGGACAGACACAATGTAGAAAACTGTGCTGTTTGATGAGTCCACATTTCAAATTGTTTTTGGAAATCGTGGACGTCGTGTCCTCCAGAGAAAAGAGGAAAAAGACCATCCAGATTGTTACCAGCGCAAAGTTCAAAAGCCAGCATCTGTGATGGTATGGGGGTGTGTTAGTGCCCATGGCATGGGCAACTTGCACATCTGTGATGGCACCATCAATGCTGAAAGGTACACCCAGGTTTTGGAGCAACACATGCTGCCATCCAAGCAACGTCTTTTTCAGGGACGTCCCTGCTTATTTCAGCAAGACAATGCCAAGCCACATTCTGCATGTGTTACAACAGCGTGGCTTTATAGTAAAAGAGTGCGGGTACTAGACTGGCCTGCCTGCAGTCCAGACCTGTCACCCACTGAAAATGTGGTGCATTATGAAGTGCAAAATAGGAATTCCACCTACAAAGCTTCAACAGTTAATGTCCTCAGTTCCCAAATGCTTATTGAGTGTTGTTAGAAGGAAAAGTGATGTAACACAGTGGTAAACATACCACTGTCCCAGCTTTTTTGAAACATGTTGCAGGCATCCATTTCAAAATGAGCAATAAATAATAAAGTTTATCAGTTTGAACATTAAATAACTTGTCTTTGTGGTGTATTTAATTGAATATAGGTTGAAGAGGATTTGCAAATCATTGTACAAGTATTCTGTTTTTATTTACATTTTACACAACGTCCCAACTTCATTGGAATTGTGGTTGTGTGTACTGTGTGTGTGTGTATATATATATATATATATATATATATATATATATATATATATATATATATTGTACAAGTATTTGTGTGTGTGTATATATGTGTGTATAGATATGTATGTGTGTATGTATGTATGTATGTATATATATATATATATATATATATGGATGTGTGTGTGTATGTATATATATATTTGCATACGTGTGTGTGTGAATGTAATTAGTAGTGAGTGTATTTATTGATTTCGTGGAATAAGGGGTGGGTCTTGATAAGTTATGCTTCTGCCCACCCCCTTTCGGTCACATGGGTTTTGATTTTGGTCAGTTTTGGATTATTGTATTTTGTTTTCTGTTTTGCTGTATTGTTGTTTTGTTTTGTGTTTATAAATATTGTATTTCTTTTTTATTCAACCATGTGTGTCGAAATAAAATAATTCAATATATATATATATATATATATATATATATATATATATATATATATATATATATATACACAACAAAAATATAAATGCAACACTTTTGGTTTTGCTCCCATTTTGTATGAGATGAACTCAAAGATCTAAAACTTTTTCCACATACACAATATCACCATTTCTCTCAAATATTGTTCACAAACCAGTCTAAATCTGTGATAGTGAGCACTTCTCCTTTGCTGAGATAATCCATCCCACCTCACAGGTGTGCCATACCAAGATGCTGATTAGACACCATGATTAGTGCACAGGTGTGCCTTAGACTGCCCACAATAAAAGGCCACTCTGAAAGGTGCAGTTTTATCACACAGCACAATGCCACAGATGTCGCAAGATTTGAGGGAGCGTGCAGTTGGCATGCTGACAGCAGGAATGTCAACCAGAGCTGTTGCTCGTGTATTGAATGTTCATGTCTCAACCATAAGCCGTCTCCAAAGTCGTTTCAGAGAATTTGGCAGTACATCCAACCAGCCTCACAACCGCAGACCACGTGTAACCACACCAGCCCAGGACCTCCACATCCAGCATGTTCACCTCCAAGATCGTCTGAGACCAGCCACTCGGACAGCTGCTGAAACAATCGGTTTGCATAACCAAAGAATTTCTGCACAAACTGTCAGAAACCGTCTTAGGGAAGCTCATCTGCATGCTTGTCGTCCTCATCGGGGTCTCGACCTGACTCCAGTTCGTCGTCGTAACCGACTTGAGTGGGCAAATGCTCACATTCGCTGGCATTTGGCACGTTGGAGAGGTGTTCTCTTCACGGATGATGCGAAGGAGATGTGTTGCACTGCATGAGGCAAATGGTGGTCACACCAGATACTGACTGGTATCCCCCCCCCAGTAAAACAAAACTGCACCTTTCAGAGTGGCCTTTTATTGTGGGCAGTCTAAGGTACACCTGTGCACTAATCATGGTGTCTAATCACCATTTTGGTATGCCACACCTGTGAGGTGGGATGGATTATCTCAGCAAAGAAGAAGTGCTCACTATCACAGATTTCGACTGGTTTGTATACCAGACATACTGGTATTTATACTCTCTCTACTTTTAAGATTAGGCTTAAAACTTTCCTTTTTGCTAAAGCTTATAGTTAGGGCTGGATCAGGTGACCCTGAACCATCCCTTAGTTATGATGCTATAGACTTAGACTGCTGGGGGGTTCCCATGATGCACTGAGTGTTTCTTTCTCTTTTTGCTCTGTATGCACCACTCTGCATTTAATCATTAGTGATTGATCTCTGCTCCCCTCCACAGCATGTCTTTTTCCTGGTTCTCTCCCTCAGCCGTAATTATTGTATGGCTTTGCCTTACAATATAAAGCGGCTTGGGGCAACTGTTTGTTGTGATTTGGCGCTATATAAATAAAATTGATTTGATTTGATACTGATCAATACTGGTTTACTGGCTACTAGTGTTCCTCTCATTCTACTTCCCGTCCCCTGTCTTCCTGTTACTTCTCCTCCCCGTGAGTGGGAGTTTCCTGCAGATGTTAAACGACCGCAACCTCCTCAGAATGTACAGCCTGCTCTGTCCCTTCCTGTACAGGTGGTTGGTGTGGCTTGTCCAGTCCAGTTTGCTGTCCAGCCACAGCCCGATGTACTTGTAGGAATCTCCAGCCTCCACCTCAGCTTCCTGAATCAGAACTAGTCATGGACTTGGTCTGGACTTCCAAAAGTCAATGACCAGCTCCTTTGTCTTCGAGGTATTGAGCTGTAGATGGTTTGTGTGGCACCAGGCAGCAAAGTCCTTCACTGGGCAGCTTGTTCTCTGCAAACATACAGCAGTTGTAGATTTCATGAACAGGCGTGATCGCAAATTGCTTTTATTCAAGGTCATTTTCCAGAGAGGCCACACAGACTGAAGTGTAGCATTGGTTGATTTTTTTTTTTCAATATTCCATTTGAGATGAAGATGAAAAAAAGGTGAGTGCATGTGCACATTTGTCACCTTGAAATTAAAATGTTGGCTGTTCTGCTTTCGATATATTGCTTTGATGTGAGGCTGTGAGGAGTGTTTTTTTCTCCTAGCAGGTTTTGGAGCTTATCAGGACAAAGCATGCTGTAGCTTAATACCTGCAGCGATCACAGTGTAGCTGCCAAATGCATGTTTTTGTTCTTAAAAAAATTATTTGATCCATGTGGAATGTAGATTAACTTATCTCAGCAATGATAATCATGTCGCTACGTTCTCAACCTTTGAGATCGTGAGACACCTGGGAAGAGACCGGAGTCATGAAGTACGCGGACAGAGATGTTTCCCAATGCTGATTCCTTTTAAAGGGGAAGAAAGGGTCACGATGTCGCAGACCAAACTGTCCCCTCTAAAAAAAATTGCTTTGCCCTGCCTTCACTGTGCATGTGTCATTTCGGACCGCAGCAGCTTGTCTGAGACTGACTCTACACCGAAAGTGATCAAAGGGAATAATGTGATTGTTAACCATCAGATGACAAAGTAAAACCTGTTAAATCGTTCTGAAGTCAGTTTTAAGCAGAAATGAGGCAATAATCGGTGAGTCGCTACTGACGCTACAAAATAACGTAGGTGCAGCAGCACATCAGACTCAGACATGCTGCTGTGGTGCTCTGATCTGTCCCCCATCTTTTATTATGAAGTAATGCTGAATTTATGTGGAAATGATTGTTGTACAAAAGCTTCAGATATCTTTCGCTGAGATAGATGACTGGAGTGCAGTTTTAAACAGAAACGAGGCAATAATCTATTTTGGACAACGTTTTCGAACAATGTCCCACCAAAATGTAAATAACATTTTGAGTCTGTTTGATAGCTTAGCTCTTTTAGCAAAAAGAGGTGTCAATTGATTTAAACGTGCGTTTCACTTTGAATTTATTAATTCCGACTGGACTCTGGTTTTATATTTTCTGTTGTGTTTTGAATCAGGTTGTTTTTGTCTCTCTCTAAAATTGTATTGTAGCATTGTTAGTTATTATTACTATTATTGTTGTTGTTGCTATTATTATTATTATTATTATTAATATATTAACATAAATGTAAAAAATATTATAATTTGTAATACATTTGACTCTTTTACGACAACAAACACTGAGCCATTAATTATTATACAGAAATCAAATGCACACAAATGTGCTGAGATGCGAACAACTTAATGCTAACTTTAACATTGAAAATGCAGTAGACATGCTAACACGTTAGCATCAGTCCCATTTTTAAGTTATAAAATAATCTCAGAAGACCATAACAGGTCGGTTTATCATAAAAAAAAGGTAAATATTACTCACAGACATATGCTCTTTGGGGTTTTAGTGGGGAAAAATTAAGATAAAGCGAAATAGAACAAAGAACCAACAAAGCAGTGGGTCGGCTCAATATGCTTCATTGCTTCAAGCTTTAAAGAAGAGCCGCGCTGCAGAAACGGTTGCTTACAGACTCTGCAGGGGTTCTGTAATCAATGTGACATGATCATTTTCCCGACAAACACCTTCAAAAACAACGGTCGCTCTGAAGGACCGATTTAAAAAAAAAAAAAAAAAAAGGCTGTTGATGTCGGTGGATCGAATCATTTCTTAACGATATCTGAAAAGAACCGGTTCTTGATACCCAGCCCTACCTGTAGCTAATGTGACTGTAGGGTTACTGTCTGCAGAAGGGAAGGAAAAATGGCAGGTGCTTCTGTTATTTTTCCATATGGACATTGCACTCAATAAAAATTTCCCAGCATTAGCTCAGCAGACACTGACGGCAGGAGAAAGCATACACTTCTTTTCACCATTTGTTTCTCTGTTGCATGTGACTGGAGTCCTCGATAGGCTTCACATACCCTAACTACTGTCATTTTCATGGATCCTTTGAGTGGCAAGACGATTTTCCACTTTCTTCATAGCAGTAAACTGGGTATTGGAAGTGCACTCGAAATTTATTGCAACAAAACAAATTGAAAATTGGTTGGAAGATGGGACAAGTTTTCAAGTTTCCAGCTTTTTAACCTCAGTGTCATCTGCATTTCAGCTTGTGTCTGGAGCTCTTCATCTTGCCACTGTTTAGCTCAGTGCACAGTGTTGTTGCTTTAATTCACCTTATTTAACATTATGATGTATGTGTTTTTAAATGTCAGCTGCTTTATTGCAGGGTTCAGTTTCTAACAGGGTAATCTGTCCTCTGAGGTGCTTGCCAAATCTGCATAACTAGCTGGGGCATCACAAGGAATGATTTACTGTAATTGCTCGTTTTAGGTCTTCATCATATCCGGGTGGTTTCCTTGACAGAATGTTTTTTTTGCAGAACTGATGTAATCATGGCACATTAGTTAATATCCAGCATCATTTATATTCACATGGTGAAAGTGGCAGCAGTATTGCAGTACTGTATTCAAAATGCCGTTAAATCAGTTTAGATTACAGTATCCTGACAAAGCTTCTGCAACACATCTCATCTGACAGTCACATCATACTATTGGGGCCGCTGCTTTTTAGTTTGTACATTAATGATCTTCCATCAGTGTGTGACATTAACATCATTATGTATGCGGACGATACTGTCCTGTTTAGTCACGGAAAGAACATGATAGAAGTGGCCACAAAATTAACAGGAGAATTGAAAAAGTTTGCTGCTTGGCTACAAAATTATCTCACACTAAATGTTGATAAAACGGTTGCAATGTACTTTACAAACAGACAAAAACCTTTAAATCAACCAGACATCCATATAAATGGGAAAAAAAAAAAAATGTAAATAATTTTACCTACTTGGGCGTTACCCTTGACCCAACCTTGACTTTAAAAAATCATGTCAAGAAATTGTGTAATTCTTTAAAATTTAATCTGGCAAATTTTAGGTACATTTGAGGATCTCTTACTACTGAGGCATCTCATATGTATTTAAATTCTATGATTCTCTCACGCCTTCTGTATTGCGTGACTAGTTGGTCTCAGGCCAGTAAATCAGTCCTAAAGCCACTTGAATCAATGTTCAAAAGGGCAATAAAAATTCATGATAGGAAATCCAGACAATATCATCATTGTCTTATTCTTTATAAGTATGATTTTTTAAATTTTGACAATCTAATAATACATGCAAATATCTGTCTACTCTTTAAAATCATCTACGATATGGCTGCTCCTCCCCTAAGAAGGTTTGTCACATTGTGCTCAGAAAGAACAACTCGAGCTACAAGGGTGACCTCTAGAGGAGAGTGCAGCATTGCTAAATGTAGGACCTCTTTTGCCAAATCTGCCTTTTCTGTTGTTGCCTCTAGTCAGTGGAATATCTTACCAAATGACATAATGAAATGTACAACTTTTCCAATGTTTGCACAGCTGACAAAGAAATGGCTTTTATCAAAGCAAGTTTGTACCCACCACTGATGAATGCATGTGTATGAGAGCGTGTGCACGTGAGAGCACAGAGTGCAGGTGTCTGAAAAATATGATTTGTATATATGATGTAAGCGTGAGAATATAGTGTGAAGATGTTTGAAAAGTGTGACTGTGTATGTGTGCAGGTATGTATGTATGTATATATATATATATATATATATATATATATATATATATATATATATATATATATATATATAGTGTGTGTGTGTATGTATGTGTGTATATATATGTATATATGATGAGTGTGAGTGTGAACAAAGTGGTATCTTTTGTATATGTTTTTGAATTGATAAAATGTTGAAAGTTTTTATGAATGGTATACTTGAGGGGTGAGGTATTATATGTTTACAGTATCAATAGCCTTTGTGCTAAATGGATTTTCTTTTCATTTACAAATCCTGTTATTTATAGTTAGACATCAACCTGTCCAGGGACTACAGGTGGAAATTAGTATTTTTTGCTATAACCTGGCACAATGCATCTTTCCTGTTTTTTTTAGGTCAATGTATTATTGTGCACTGTCCCTGAAGAATAAAATCATACCATACCATCAAGCCAAGACTGTGTATCAGATTGTGAACATGCATATTTTTGCCTGTCTGTCATTTATTGGGGATCTTGGTGTCAGTTACAGTAACATTCAATACATTAGTCACATTTGACAATGTAGGCGAAGCCAGGGCACAGTGGATCAGTAATGTTGTTTTGTGGCAGTATAAACACATTATGCATAAATTTAGGTCATTCTATTATAGATTTAATACAGCAAGTTATTGTTTATAATGCTGTGTTATGTCTCCCCAAGTGGAATTTACAGGTGTTTAAAATTTATGATTCACTGTGCCCCGTGGCACTAATTCACGGGGCATAGCGAATCAACTTAGGATATAATGAAAAACGAAAAATGATTATAAAGGTTTCTTCAGAATTATTAAATATATGCTGATGCATATACAAACGATAATCTTGAAACCAGCTATGTGATGTGTGAGTGTCTTATATAGTGATATAAATCCTTTAGAAACTATTCTAAATACAACTGTCGTAATTTCTGTTAAAAGGTGTTTATATACACAAAGTCTAGAAATAATTAATGGAAAAATAAATGTATAACCTTCAACAAGTAATGTTTGTCATGCACTTGACATTGGGGCTTAGTAAGTCACTTTCTAGACTGATTCACTGTGCCCCGGACACTAATTCACGGGGCACAGTGAATCAGTGTCCGGGGCACAGTGAATCAACTTAGAATATAATGAAAAAAACATATGATTATAAAGATATGGTTAGGGTGGGGGGAAAGAGTAAGATTAGGTTATGGTTAAGGTTAGGGTCGGGGGTAGGAGTAGGATAGTAATAGTGAGTTAAAAAACCCTGTCACATAAATTTGACTCATTTCGTCACAGGAGCACGAAAAAAAAAAACGTGAGACTGCACTGTATATAGTGATATAAATCCTTTAGAAACTATTATAAATACAACTGTCATAATTTCTGTTCAAACATGTTTATATACACAAGGTATAGAAATAATTCATGGAAAAATAAATGTATAACCTTCAAGTAATGTTTGTAATCCACTTGATACTGGGGCTTAGTAAATCACTTTCTAGACTGATTCACTGTGCCCCGATTCACTGTGACACACATAAGTCATGTGAGAGCTGATAGTCTGGAGAAGACATAACACATGCTTATCAGTTGGACGGGGTAGTCTTCTAACTAATAACAATTTTTTGGGCCACCTTTCCTCTGTTGTGAGAAATAAATACAAACACACTGACATCTGCAAAATTTAATTTTGACAGGAAAAAACTGACTTCACTTGCCACTTAGTTTTACCCTTAATGTATCCAAAAACAAAACTAATTTATAAGAGGGATGTCTTTATGCATAAAAATATGGCATAACTGCTCCAAATATATATGTAGTTTTGCAGATATAGCTACTGATTCACTGTACCCTGTGATTCACCGTGCCCCGATTTCCCCTACATTTTTAATGTACTTGTCCTGCAAGCAGTGGTCATTTATGTGGGAACCCTGAGCAAGATTCATATTTCCAGAATGATCTAAGATGTGTGATTCACAGGTTTTTGTTTTATTATATCTTATATTATTACTTTAAAAAGCAGTCACTATGGCACAAAATCACACTTATGCAAAATTTGCAATTTGTCTGCAGCAAACATGCCTTCTGAAACATGGGGCGGTGGTGGTGGTGGTGGTGTGTTATACGGACCACATATCAGCTGTGATTCATTACACCACTACTAACTACCAACAACCTTCTCATCCAAGTGTGATGTTTTTTTGAGCTCTCTCCAAGAGGCGGACCTGTGACCAGAGGGTCCTATGTTTGATTTACAGTTAGAAAGGGAAATCACTAAGGTCCCTTGGGGAAGGTCCTTAATCTCCAAGTTGTTCCTGGTGTGGAGTTGAGGGCCTTGCATTTTAGCATGCTGACATCAAGGTCTGTGTGTGTGAGTGGGTGAATGTAAGGCATTATTCTAAAGCTATTTGGACAAGCACTGTAGAAATCCAATCCATTTTCCATTACAGAATTGGAAACACAGAACATATAGTATAACTCCTCACATTATGGTCCTTCTCAGGAACCTCCCAAAAAGGTTAAATATGCTCCCCATTTTCTAATATATACATCCAATCTTCCAAACTATGCATGAAACATCTTTTTGAATGCTGCTATGCTAGCCAGCTTATTGTCCCATTCTTGGACTGACGGTACATACTCAGGCTTCCAATCATTTGAGAAGAATCTGCCTGCCTATCATAGTACTAGTTGGACCCAACTTCTAATGTGTTTGCCCCAAATCCTTCACCTAAAACAAATAATCTGAGGCTGAGTGGAACATGGGTCTCTGAAATCTCAGACAGATTGTCATATACCTGGCCCACCATTCTTGAAGCCATAAAACAAGCATTAGGTGACCTTCCTGTTGTGTGTTGGGGGGGGCGTGGCTGGATGTTTTGGTGTTCTTTTCTTTTCTTTGCTCTCCAGGTGGCATGAGGGCTGATTTGTCTGTGAAGAAGGTGCTGGCTGAAGAGTCTTCACCCTCATTAACATCATGGAAAGCACCTGTGAGTGGTGCTCACGTGCAACCTGGACGACTTGCAGCTGAAGCAGATAATTGGATGGCGTTCTGCATTTAAGTCATGTGTGATTCAAGCAGAACTGCCGGGAACTCGACCTTGTGACGTTCGTTTGTGAGACGCTGAGGACCGCGCCTGGGTCTTGACACATCGAGCCCGTGAAGCAGGGAGGGGTGAGGACACATGCTGTCAGCACACACGAAAGGTAATTGTTTAAGTAATTGTTGATAGTAACTTGGTGTTTTGTTACACAGTATACTGGAATTGTGAAGAGAATTGTGCAGTTTGCTTCTCACTGCTGTGGCGTGAAGGATAAGTGATCCTCCACTTGTTGTGAGAAGCTGCTCATTTGCATAAAGTAAAAAAAAAAAAGGACACTGACCTGAGTGTGTTGCTGATAGCGTGTGTTTATTGGAAGATATAGTTGTATCTGTTGCCTTACCTCACCTTCTCTTTGCTTCACAGAGAATCAGTTTGTCGTGTCCACCTGGGGGGTGTTTGGCGGTGGTAGGAAGTCCAGGAGCACCGGCTTTAATCCTTGCGGGCGCTGGAGAGCGAGCCACGAATCACTCCACCAGAGGGATGTTGTTTTTATGTTTTTACACTTTTAAGCACAGGTGAATAATAAATAGTTTCTGTTTGGAACCGCTTTCTGGTTATTTTTAGCGCTGGGTCCTGTCTGACGCAGGTCCGCTCCTCAACCCGCGTCGACACATAACAGTAGATCCCGGCCATTCCATAATGGACCCAGCGGCAGAGGCGGTTCCTTTTGCCGAAAAGATTCAAGAACACTTGGAGAAAATATGGGAGCAAGTACAGCATCTCGCAAATCAAATTAAACAAACAGACGCCCGTGTTACGGAGCTTGCAGCTCAAGCCGTTCCGCTTCCTGCAGCGCCAGCTGCGGCATCATCGATACCAGGGCAGATAACTCCGTCACCCAGAGATTCGGTGTTTGAACCGATCATTTGTCATCCGGAGCCTTATGCGGGAGACGTCGAAGCTTGTGCTTCGTTTCTGATGCAATGTTCTCTGGTTTTTGCTCAGCGACCGGCTTCCTTCTCTTCTGATGGAAGCCGTGTTTCGTATGTGACAAATTTGCTCCGAGGTGACGCCTTAGCTTGGGTCACAGCATTGTGGAGTAACAACTCGCCATTGTTAGGGTCCTTTAAGGATTTCTCCCGGGAGTTCCGACTGGTTTTTGACCATCCGGTGAAAACGAATACCGTTGCTCAACGGTTGCTGAATCTCAGGCAGGGGAGGCGGAGTGCGGCGGAATATTCCGTGGATTTCCGGATTTTTTCTGCTCAATCAGGTTGGAATGCCGCAGCATTACGGGGCGTGTTTGTAGGCGGGTTAAATGAGTCATTAAAAGACGAGCTGGCGGTCCGTGATGAGCCAAACGATTTAGACGAGCTAATATCGTTGGTGATTCGTCTAGATGATCGGATGAAGGAGCGTGGACGTGAGGACGCCCATCAGAGCGTTTTTTTTTGTCTCGGGGCTTTCCCCGACACAAAGCTGGGCCGCCTCTTCTTCGCCCCACTGAGGCTCCTCCGACGGGACCTCCGGCTCCTCCTATTGACGAGCCCATGCAGCTCGGACGAGTCGAGATTCCTGTATTGCCCCGACACGTAAGCGTCAAGAGAAATAACGGTGACGTAACTCCAAGTGTTCTGGGACAGGCAAAAGAACCCACGTAAAAAAAAAAAAAAAAAAAATTCTAGCGCAAGTAAATGTTTTTTTTCTTTAATCAGGGGTTATACTTGTTTGGGAGGTAGGGGCGTATCTGGTGGAGTGATAGGCGGTTAGAAGCCCGCCTGGGCTCACTTACTTGTCAATTTTGTATGTGTTTTTAGGTATTTTCTGTTTGGGTTGTTGGGTCGTTTTGTTTTGTTGTTTTATTTCTCTACATTCCTAACCCCAACCTCACTTGCCCTTAGACCGCTTGTCTTGTGGGTTGTGGGGTGGTGCAGGTTGGTCACGCTGAGCATTCTCAGAAGACCTCTGCACCTAGGGGGGGGGGTGTTAGAGGCGTTCTTTTTAGTTTGGTTAGGGCCCGGTTCCACTCCAGCCTCGGTGAGCCTTTGTACCGATTGTCATGGGGGTTGCCGGGGTGTGGTGCAGCGGAGACATGCCTCAGTCGGAGGGGTGGGCCGATCTGTTGCCGTTTGCCATTTCGGTAGTTCCACCCCTCCCGAGTGGCTGGGGTATGGTCGAGTTGGGGCACCGGACGTATTTCCGGTTCTCCGCTGCGCCTTGGGGTTGGAGCTGGGTTAGTTTTTACCTGTTCCCTTCTCCGGCTTAACATTTTGAGCCGTTCGCCAAAATAGAGCCGCCGAAGGGCTCTGGGGGGGACCTGGGGTCTTCCGGGGTGCCGGGGAGGGTAACAGGGTTTATGGTCGTTTTATATCCCCCCGGGGTTGTTTTGGTTGTCCTCCGGGGGTTGGTTTTTGGTTTTATTTTGTTTCCTTCCGGGTTCCGCCTCCAGGGTTGATGGGACGGTCCTCTGGGGGGGAATTGGGCTTGGGACCGACCGGCCAAGTGTGACCGGATCTGGGGTTCCGGGGTTGTGGGGAGGGTACCTCCTGGGGTTGATGATACGGTCCCCTGGGGGGCACCGTTTTACTCCATGTAGACCTGGGGACCTTTGTGGGATTACGGTTTTGGCTGTTCCTCCTGGAACTGGCAATGAAGGCCTTCTGAGGGGGGGTTGGGCTCTGCAGGTCATTCTGGGGGGGGTGTTTGTTATGTTTCTTTTATGCATTTACGTTTGTACTGTGTTTGTGGGACTGTGTTGGGTTTTTGTGTTTGGGAGTTTTCCTTTTCCTCCCGGGGTTTGATGGGATGGTCCCCTGGGGAGGTTTGGGTGGGTTTTATGTTTTTTTTGTGTGAGTGGACTTGTTCTGGGGACTGTTTTGGGGCTTTTGTTGATTCCAGCCGGCCTTCCAGCTGCGGTGCCTGTCTTGCTGTCTGCTTCCTGACGTGGACCCCGGAGGGAGGTGCTGTTCTCGGGCCTGGTCTGTTCGGTCGCCGGGAGGCTTCCCGTTGATGGGGGGGTACTGTTGTGTGTTGGGGGGGGCGTGGCTGGATGTTTTGGTGTTCTTTTCTTTTCTTTGCTCTCCAGGTGGCATGAGGGCTGATTTGTCTGTGAAGAAGGTGCTGGCTGAAGAGTCTTCACCCTCTTTAACATCATGGAAAGCACCTGTGAGTGGTGCTCACGTGCAACCTGGACGACTTGCAGCTGAAGCAGATAATTGGATGGCGTTCTGCATTTAAGTCATGTGTGATTCAAGCAGAACTGCCGGGAACTCGACCTTGTGACGTTCGTTTGTGAGACGCTGAGGACCGCGCCTGGGTCTTGACACATCGAGCCCGTGAAGCAGGGAGGGGTGAGGACACATGCTGTCAGCACACACGAAAGGTAATTAAGTGTTTAAGTAATTGTTGATAGTAACTTGGTGTTATGTTACACAGTATACTGGAATTGTGAAGAGAATTGTGCAGTTTGCTTCTCACTGCTGTGGCGTGAAGGATAAGTGATCCTCCACTTGTTGTGAGAAGCTGCTCATTTGCATAAAGTAAAAAAAAAAGGACACTGACCTGAGTGTGTTGCTGATAGCGTGTGTTTATTGGAAGATATAGTTGTATCTGTTGCCTTACCTCACCTTCTCTTTGCTTCACAGAGAATCAGTTTGTCGTGTCCACCTGGGGGGTGTTTGGCGGTGGTAGGAAGTCCAGGAGCGCCGGCTTTAATCCTTGCGGGCGCTGGTGAGCGAGCCACGAATCACTCCACCAGAGGGATGTTGTTTTTATGTTTTTACACTTTTAAGCACAGGTGAATAATAAATAGTTTCTGTTTGGAACCGCTTTCTGGTTATTTTTAGCGCTGGGTCCTGTCTGACGCAGGTCCGCTCCTCAACCCGCGTCGACACATAACACTTCCTCTTACTTGCACCACCAGCAGTTTGGCATGTCTCTTATCAAAAGTCTAGTGTGTCTTGGACAGTGCAATAGAAGCAGTGTGTAACCTTAAACTGAATTAGAAGTATCCCCACATTGCTTGACACTGTTTTAATCTTCTTTCAGGTCTTGTCCCACTCAGTTTTAGGTCCCTTTCCCATCTCTTCTAGAGAACTAGTATGGTCCCATTGTTCAGCCTCGTAATCATCATGAAATAATACACAGATGCTTCATGACATTTCCCAGAGACCATGAATTGTTGATTAGCAATTTTACACCTTTGGAAACCAGTGTATTACAGTCAAAGATCCCTAATGGTGAAGTAGCATATTACTAAATATTTAGACCAATAAATAAATAAATAAAATCTAAATTGTTGTACAATGAACTCAAAAGATTACATTTTCCATTGTGCTTATGCAGTAGCTTCCTTAATGTAATAATGTAGTTTTCTAAACAGTTCTAATAATAAAGGAATTTACCAATAACTTCAGATTCATGTAGATACTCAAAAAAGCCTTTACACGAATCTAAAACATCTGGGCAACTTTCGTCTACATGAAGTTCAGGTGGGCAATTACTGGATATGCATTTGCTTCTCTATGTAGCTTGATAGAATTTCCAGAGTTGACAATGGGGCAAGTAGAGATTACCACACGGTTAGGCCTTCTCAGCAGGAAGTAGCCAGTGAGCCAGATGTTGAGACCAATAAAACGTCTTGGGTAGCCCCAGACCTCTTATCAACTGGTCTTTCTAGTTTACTGGGCTGTAATTCAGGTTGTTTACTTTTGGGAATAAATGTCTTTGTTATTCTGTCAAGCCATCTGAAATATGAATGGGAACCTCTAGTAGTGTAGCAGATAGAATATTTGCAGAGGAATCTTTCAAATGATGATGGAAGCACCAAATTCAGCACATATACTCCTTAGACATTACTCTTTTGAAAAAACAGACAGGACACTTGAATTTTCAATAGGTGGCCAGGTAGGGCTCAATTAAGGGGTCAAAAAAAAAAAGATCCAATCATATTTAAAAGTATACCACATTGTTTGTCTGATTATAATGATCCCAACAAAGTATAGTTTGGAGTATCTATGACGGAATTCTATGGAGTTATGGGGTAAAAACAGCAAGAATGTTGACAAAGGTCAATTTCAGTTTGTGCAAAAAATGACAGTTGCTTCAATTTTGGTAAAAAGTGATGCGAATTATTGGTTAACAGGCTTTTAAAAAGGAATAGTTTGCACCAGATGTCATGTTACAGGTTAACATATGTCATACATCACAGAATGCAATATATGTCAACCTTATTTGACCTTTACTTTGGAGACCAAACATTCATCATGGTCAAAACTATTCCATTTATTCATCCTATTTAGGGCTGGGTATCATGGCCAATTTCCATAATCGATTAGATTTCGATTCATAGGGTCCTGAATCGATTAATCACAATTCGATTCGATCTGCTCTTAAATGAGGAAAATGGCTCAACTGTTTTAGAAAATACAAATGTGCTTTATTATTCTCTCCAGCATTAACAAAATGACCTGAGTTGTAAACAAAAAAACCTGAGCTGTAAGCACAACTGTCTCAAGTCTCAAAAGTGCAATTGTATAATTTTAAAGGTGTGAAAATATACTTGAATTACAACTTTTCTTCAGTGCAAATTGCATTAAAGCATTGTTTTCTAAAGTGCAAAAATAAAACTTTTGGTAACTAAAACTCATTTACTAGAGCTAAACTTAATTGAGCCCTGGTGGTCACATACGAGGACATCCCATTTTCAGCTGTCTTGGTTTCAGTCCCAGTGAAAAGTTAAAACCAGAGTTGAACCAAGACCAATAAAGTAAAAACCTTGACCAAAAAAGTCAAAACAACAAAAAGTGAACAAAAAGTGTAAACCTGGACCAAAACAAGTCCAAACCTGGACCAAAAAAGTCAAAACCAGGACCAAAAAATGTCTAAACAGGACTAAACCTAGTAATGCATGTTCAGGTCTCAAGAGTTTAAGGCTGGTTAAGATGGCAACTTTGTTCTCACTTATTAATTGTGAGGTTCTTGTGCAAGAAAAGGAGCTCATTCGGGGTTTTCACGTATCCCATAATACCTTGCGCTCCAGAGAGCCGCTGCAGTCAAAACAACATAGAGAATCCACACGATGACAGTTGTAAATGAATATTATACTACAAAAATGTAATTTTTTTTGCTTTTCATCACATTAATAAGAGATTGCTGCATGATGCCCTGAAAACTTGCTAAAACAATTATAACAAATAATCCGTGTCTGCTACGTTTAATCTGTGTGGAATTTAATAAACGGAAACCGAATGTCAGACATATTATATATATTAGTCTGGATCAAAGGACAAACAGTGTTGTAAAGAACAATAATCAAGACGTTAAAGAGCAAACTTCACTTTCCCTCAGAACGACATGATCAGGAAGCGAGCGTAGCTCACAGCAGCTCCCATTCAAAATAACGGAGAGACAGCCTGTGATTCTCACGTTTACATAAAACAAATGCTATAACAACATCTAAAAACCCAGAGAATATATTCAGGAGAGTTTTAGGCACAATATAAAAATAGTTTTATGTTGCGATGTTAATTGTGTTGTCTGTGTGCAGCGGTTAAAGTGAAGCGTGATCAGAGCGTATCAATGCAGTTATCAGTGTTACTGAGATCTCGCAGCGCGGCGACCTCTCAGAGGTTTTGCTGGATTTGAAACCTGAAATGCCTCAGTTGACATGATCTGGGGTTAAGCAGCTCCTTTTTGCAGTTATGATATCGCCCGCAGTAGAAAAAACCCTCTCCGATGCAATACTGGTCCCTGGGACACAAAGGTATCGTTTCACCAGGCAGGTTTTTCCATCCTGTATCTTCTGACTTCATCTTCCGCCCTTGTTGCTGGAGTTTTCTCTTCATGTTCCTGGACTGTTGGTGAGTACACTGCTCCAAGGAGTGACTCCAATGTGTTAGATTTCTTGGGCTTCTTGGGTGAAGTCGCTCCCCCGATTTCCTCAGCTCCTTCTCCACCAGCATCATTACCCTCAGCATTTTGCTGCTGAATAAAACAGAAAAAATGTAAATGAATTAATATATTTAAAATAATTTAAGTATTTTAAATTATGACATATTCCTTACAATCCAATAGCTTATCTTTTAATTCTCACTGAAAATATTCGTATTAAAACAGTTTTTTTTAATATTTACATCAAGTGCAGTAGTGGCAGCCTCAGTCTGAAGCCTGGAGAAGGTGGCATCTCGCTCTTGAGCAGACAGAGATGGTAGAGCCTTAAAGTGAGGATCCAGTGCTGATGCAGCATACAATGTGTCCTTATCATATCTTAAAGACATTTCACAAATGATTTTGTTATCACAGTATGAGAATAAACACGGCATGCATACAAATATACATACAACACATACAAATAAAAAGTGCATGGTCTATAAAGTATACTGATTAGTTGTAGCTGCTGCTACAACTAATCAGTATAAGAAGATGCACATATAAAATACAAAACTTTGCTTTAGTTGTGTTTGATTTGGCCTACTCCTGACTTACATGGAAACACACACACATGCGCACACAGACAAATAAGACACCTTAACATTAGCATACCTTGTGCTCAAGTTATTCTTTACATCAGTCTTCAACTCCTTCACCACAGTGGAGTCTCCCAGGCAGGGGGTTAAGGCTTCCTGAAGTAGGGCGAGGAGTGGGGCGATGACAGACAGTGTTGGTTGCTTGTCCTCCGACATTGCCAGTGTGGCTTCTTTCATTGGTTTCAAAATGCGCACCAAATCTTCGGCAACTGTTACATCCTCCTCTGTTAAGGTGCAGATATCTTTTTCATTCCTGCGCATGTCAATCAATCAATCAATCAATCAATTTTTTTATATAGCGCCAAATCACAACAAACAGTTGCCCCAAGGCGCTTTATATTGTAAGGCAAGGCCATACAATAATTATGTAAAACCCCAACGGTCAAAACGACCCCCTGTGAGCAAGCACTTGGCTACAGTGGGAAGGAAAAACTCCCTTTTAACAGGAAGAAACCTCCAGCAGAACCAGGCTCAGGGAGGGGCAGTCTTCTGCTGGGACTGGTTGGGGCTGAGGGAGAGAACCAGGAAAAAGACATGCTGTGGAGGGGAGCAGAGATCGATCACTAATGATTAAATGCAGAGTGGTGCATACAGAGCAAAAAGAGAAAGAAACAGTGCATCATGGGAACCCCCCAGCAGTTTACGTCTATAGCAGCATAACTAAGGGATGGTTCAGGGTCACCTGATCCAGCCCTAACTATAAGCTTTAGCAAAAAGGAAAGTTTTAAGCCTAATCTTAAAAGTAGAAAGGGTGTCTGTCTCCCTGATCTGAATTGGGAGCTGGTTCCACAGGAGAGGAGCCTGAAAGCTGAAGGCTCTGCCTCCCATTCTACTCTTACAAACCCTAGGAACTACAAGTAAGCCTGCAGTCTGAGAGCGAAGCGCTCTATTGGGGTGATATGGTACTACGAGGTCCCTAAGATAAGATGGGACCTGATTATTCAAAACCTTATAAGTAAGAAGAAGAATTTTAAATTCTATTCTAGAATTAACAGGAAGCCAATGAAGAGAGGCCAATATGGGTGAGATATGCTCTCTCCTTCTAGTCCCCGTCAGTACTCTAGCTGCAGCATTTTGAATTAACTGAAGGCTTTTTAGGGAACTTTTAGGACAACCTGATAATAATGAATTACAATAGTCCAGCCTAGAGGAAATAAATGCATGAATTAGTTTTTCAGCATCACTCTGAGACAAGACCTTTCTGATTTTAGAGATATTGCGTAAATGCAAAAAAGCAGTCCTACATATTTGTTTAATATGCGCTTTGAATGACATATCCTGATCAAAAATGACTCCAAGATTTCTCACAGTATTACTAGAGGTCAGGGTAATGCCATCCACAGTAAGGATCTGGTTAGACACCATGTTTCTAAGATTTGTGGGGCCAAGTACAATAACTTCAGTTTTATCTGAGTTTAAAAGCAGGAAATTAGAGGTCATCCATGTCTTTATGTCTGTAAGACAATCCTGCAGTTTAGCTAATTGGTGTGTGTCCTCTGGCTTCATGGATAGATAAAGCTGGGTATCATCTGCGTAACAATGAAAATTTAAGCAATGCCGTCTAATAATACTGCCTAAGGGAAGCATGTATAAAGTGAATAAAATTGGTCCTAGCACAGAACCTTGTGGAACTCCATAATTAACCTTAGTCTGTGAAGAAGATTCCCCATTTACATGAACAAATTGTAATCTATTAGATAAATATGATTCAAACCACCGCAGCGCAGTGCCTTTAATACCTATGGCATGCTCTAATCTCTGTAATAAAATGTTATGGTCAACAGTATCAAAAGCAGCACTGAGGTATAACGGAACAAGCACAGAGATGAGTCCACTGTCTGAGGCCATAAGATCATTTGTAACCTTCACTAATGCTGTTTCTGTACTATGATGAATTCTAAAACCTGACTGAAACGCTTCAAATAGACCATTCCTCTGCAGATGATCAGTTAGCTGTTTTACAACTACCCTTTCAAGAATTTTTGAGAGAAAAGGAAGGTTGGAGATTGGCCTATAATTAGCTAAGATAGCTGGGTCAAGTGATGGCTTTTTAAGTAATGGTTTAATTACTGCCACCTTAAAAGCCTGTGGTACATAGCCAACTAATAAAGATAGATTGATCATATTTAAGATCGAAGCATTAAATAATGGTAGGGCTTCCTTGAGCAGCCTGGTAGGAATGGGGTCTAATAGACATGTTGATGGTTTGGATGAAGTAACTAATGAAAATAACTCAGAACAATCTGAGAGAAAGAGTCTAACCAAATACCGGCGTCACTGAAAGCAGCCAAAGATAACGATACATCTTTGGGATGGTTATGAGTAATTTTTTCTCTAATAGTTAAAATTTTATTAGCAAAGAAAGTCATGAAGTCATTACTAGTTAAAGTTAAAGGAATACTCGGCTCAATAGAGCTCTGACTCTTTGTCAGCCTGGCTACAGTGCTGAAAAGAAACCTGGGGTTGTTCTTATTTTCTTCAATTAGTGATGAGTAGTAAGATGTCCTAGCTTTACAGAGGGCTTTTTTATAGAGCAACAGACTCTTTTTCCAGGCTAAGTGAAGATCTTCTAAATTAGTGAGACGCCATTTCCTCTCCAACTTACGGGTTATCTGCTTTAAGCTGCGAGTTTGTAGTTATACCATGGAGTCAGGCACTTCTGATTTAAAGCTCTCTTTTTCAGAGGAGCTACAGCATCCAAAGTTGTCTTCAATGAGGATGTAAAACTACTGACGAGATACTCTATCTCACTTACAGAGTTTAGGTAGCTACTCTGCACTGTGTTGGTATATGGCATTAGAGAACATAAAGAAGGAATCATATCCTTAAACCTAGTTACAGCGCTTCTTTTTGAATTTTTATGCTTAAATAGATTTTTGCTGGTTATTGGTGGTCTGGGAGCAGGCACCGTCTCTACGGGGATGGGGTAATGAGGGGATGGCAGGGGGAGAGAAGCTGCAGAGAGGTGTGTAAGACTACAACCCTGCTTCCTGGTCCCAACCCTGGATAGTCACGGTTTGGAGGATTTAAGAAAATTGGCCAGATTTATAGAAATGAGAGCTGCTCCATCCAAACTGGGATGGATGCCGTCTCTCCTAACAAGACCAGGTTTTCCCCAGAAGCTTTGCCAATTATCTATGAAGCCCACCTCATTTTTTGGACGCCACTCAGACAGCCAGCAATTCAAGGAGATCATGCAGCTAAACATGTCACTCCCGGTCCGATTGGGGAGGGGCCCAGAGAAAACTACAGAGTCCGACATTGTTTTTGCAAAGTTACACACCGATTCAATGTTAATTTTAGTGACCTCCGATTGGCGTAACCGGGTGTCATTACTGCCGACGTGAATTACAATCTTACCAAATTTACGCTTAGCCTTAGCCAGCAGTTTCAAATTTCCTTCAGTGTCGCCTGCTCTGGTCCCCGGAAGACAATTGACTATGGTGGCTGGTGTCGCTAATTTTACATTTCTCAAAACAGAGTCGCCAATAACTAGAGTTTGATCCTCGGCGGGTGTGTCGTCGAGTGGGGAAAAACGGTTAGAGATGTGAACGGGTTGGCGGTGTACACGGGGCTTCTGTTTAGGGCTACGCTTCCTCCTCACAGTCACCCAGTCGGCCTGCTTTCCCGGCTGCTCGGGATCTGCCAGAGGGAAACTAACAGCGGCTAAGCTACCTTGGTCCGCACCAACTACAGGGGCCTGGCTAGCTGTAGAATTTTCCACGGTGCGGAGCCGAGTCTCCAATTCACCCAGCCTGGCCTCCAAATCTACGAATAAGGTACACTTATTACAAGTACCATTACTGCTAAAGGAGGCCGAGGAATAACTAAACATTTCACACCCAGAGCAGAAAAGTGCGGGAGAGACAGGAGAAGCCGCCATGCTAAACCGGCTAAGAGCTAGTAGCTGTGCTAAGCTAGCAGATTCCTAAAAACACACAAAGTGAATAATGTGTAAATAATTTAGAGGTGATTCAGCAGAGGGAGTGCTTTAGTTAAGGCACGTGAAGATTACACTGTGAAGCAAATCGTTATCTAGGTAACTAGATCAATCTAACTGCGCAGATTTAACAGATACAGCAAAACACCGCTGTGCTCCGGAACAGGAAGTGATACAATACCGCAGTGAGAGC
This sequence comes from Thalassophryne amazonica, assembly GCF_902500255.1. Classification (NCBI taxonomy): domain Eukaryota; kingdom Metazoa; phylum Chordata; class Actinopteri; order Batrachoidiformes; family Batrachoididae; genus Thalassophryne; species Thalassophryne amazonica. The sequence goes on from NC_047114.1 coordinate 74,832,544, forward strand.
CAACCACCAGTAGAGGCAAGCCGAGTGAAGCAACCGACGTGCATTAGTTTCATGATCCCCACTGCACGAACCATATTAGCAGTGTTATCCGTGACCACTGCTGGGTCTTTGCTGGTCAGACCCCACTCCTGTATAACATGCATCAGCATATCTGCCAAATTACTAGCAGTGTGGCTCGTGAGAACCTCGGTGGTCTGTAGCACGAGACATGAGGCACCGCTCGTTGGTGATGTAGTGACAGGTTACTGTCATGTACGACGGCGACAGTGATGTCCAAGTGTCACAAGTGATGCCAACTCTCTCTGCTGACTGGATTTTCGTTGCGATGTCGTTTTTCACACATATATACATCCTGGGGATAACTGTGTCAGTCAGGTGTTTACGCTGCACCATCACATAATGTGGATCGAGCACATGTACGAGCCACCTGAAGCCTTCGTTTTCCACCACTAAGTACGGGCACAAATCTTTACAGACAAAAGTTGCGATGCCTTCTGTTATTTTAATGGTCCGAGGAGAATCGGCGGGTAATGTCAGTGATTCCTTCAGTTTCTTTTGTTTCGCCCCGGGCGGCTTGTTGTCAGAAGCTAACGTTAGCGTAGTGTGATACCTCGTCAAGTGATTTTGAAGGTTTGTGGTGTTCCTACGGTAACTGAGCTCCGCTTGGCAGATGTTGCAATCCACTTTGCTCTTATCCTCTTTGTCCTTTGTTGTTTTAAATTTGAAATGATTCCAAACATCTGACTTAAGTTTGAACGGACTTTTACCAGTATCGGCCATCGTGCATGTTTTGAGTGCTTGAATGAACTGGACGTAAATGCATCACTTCCGCATCACGTACGCACCAGACTGCAATGGTTAACTTACGGGGAAGAATCGATCTAATGCCCTATGAATCGCTATTGTAAATTAAAAATGAAATCGATCCAAAATCGATTAAATCAATTTTTTTTTACCTAGCCCTGATCCTATTAGGATTTAGTATCTCACGAGCAGCGGAAATGATGAGGTGATGGTGAAGTGTTTAGCTCTTATTATCCTGGTATTATCCATGTGAATAGACTGTGGGAATTCTCCCAACTGTACCCAGTAAAGACAAAATAAAATAAATGATAAAAATAATAAATAAAATGGGGGGGGGGGGGCATGGTTGGAACGAAAGTGTGTACAGCGGATTCACCAACTTACAGAATGATGTCACTGCTGGATCGACTGTCCTCTCTTCCATGTCCAGTATATAATCCCCTGCTTATATTATCCTTTTGTCATCAGCTCAGAGATGCACGTGCAGTGCTTGGCCACGTGCTGGACCAGCCTCTTCTCCATGATGCAGTGATGTCCAGAAGGTTATTGGGGTGTGCAGCTTTGATTTGATTTATTCAGCAATAACATTCTAAGTGCCTTTGGCTGTTCCCTTGTTTTTTTTCACTCAGGGTCTTCACAGAAGATCTGAGGTGGATCTGCATGTTGATCGGGCATACAGTGGCGGTTCTACACTGAATTACACCCCGGTTGAGATACCCTCCTAGCGCCCTCACCCTCCCACCAAAAAACACAAAATTTTGCACAAGCAGCCATTTTTATTATTATTTTTAATATTTTAGAAGTGCCCCTGAAATTGCAATTGAAATTGACATCAAAAGACCGCAGGCTACAATATAACTCTTAACATCCATGAATTGCAAATTTGAATAAACATTCCCTTACATGCTAAATGTCTGTCATTAGACACTTTATTAATCTGACTTTCAGGGACGAACAATTAGCTCTTTTATTAAGGTGCATACAACCCCTGGCAAAAATTATGGAATCACCGGCCTCGGAGGATGTTCATTCAGTTGTTTAATTTTGTAGAAAAAAAGCAGATCACAGACATGACACAAAACTAAAGTAATTTCAAATGGCAACTTTCTGGCTTTAAGAAACACTATAAGAAATCAGGAAAAAAAAATTGTGGCAGTCAGTAACAGTTACTTTTTTAGACCAAGCAGAGGGAAAAAATATGGAATCACTCAATTCTGAGGAAAAAATTATGGAATCATGATAAACAAAAGACCGCTCCAACATATCACTAGTATTTTGTTGCACCACTTCTGGCTTTTATAACAGCTTGCAGTCTCTGAGGCATGGACGTAATGAGTGACAAACAGTACTCTTGATCAATCTGGCTCCAACTTTCTCTGATTGCTGTTGCCAGATCAGCTTTGCAGGTTGGAGCCTTGTCATGGACCATTTTCTTCAACTTCCACCAAAGATTTTCAATTGGATTAAGATCCAGACTATTTGCAGGCCATGACATTGACCCTATGTGTCTTTTTGCAAAGAATGTTTTCACAGTTTTTGCTGTATGACAAGATGCATTATCATCTTGAAAAATGATTTCATCATCCCCAAACATCCTTTCAATTGATGGGATAAGAAAAGTGTCCAAAATATCAACGTAAACGTGTGCATTTATTAATGATGTAATGACAGCCATCTAACCAGTGCCTTTACTTGACATGCAGCTCCATATCATCAATGACTGTGGAAATTTACATGTTCTCTTCAGGCAGTCATCTTTATAAATCTCATTGGAACGGCACCAAACAAAAGTTCCAGCATCATCACCTTGCCCAATGCAGATTCGAGATTCATCACTGAATATTACTTTCATCCAGTCATCCACAGTCCACGATTGCTTTTCCTTAGCCCATTGTAACCTTGTTTTTTCTGTTTAGGTGTTAATGATGGCTTTCGTTTAGCTTTTCTGTATGTAAATCCCATTTTCTTTAGGCGGTTTCTTACAGTTCGGTCACAAACGTTGACTCCAGTTTCCTCCCATTCGTTCCTCATTTGTTTTGTTGAGCATTTTCAATTTTTGAGACATATTGCTTTAAGTTTTCTGTCTTGACGCTTTGATGTCTACCTTGGTCTACCAGTATGTTTGCCTTTAACAACCTTCCCATGTTGTTTGTATTTGGTCCAGAGTTTAGACACAGCTGACTGTGAACAACCAACATCTTTTGCAACATTGCGTGATGATTTACCCTCTTTTAAGAGTTTGATAATCCTCTCCTTTGTTTCAATTGACATCTCTCGTGTTGGATCCATGATTCATGTCAGTCCACTTGGTGCAACAGCTCTCCAAGGTGTGATCACTCCTTTTGAGATGCAGGTTAACGAGCAGATCTGATTTGATGCAGGTGTTAGTTTTGTGGATGAAAATTTACAGGGTGATTCCATAATTTTTTCCTCAGAATTGAGTGAGTCCATATTTTTTTCCCTCTGCTTGGTCTAAAAAAGTAACCATTGCTGACTGCCACAATTATTTTTCCTGATTTCTTATAGTGTTTCTTAAAGCCAGAAAGTTGCCATTTGAAATTACTTTAGTTTTGTGTCATGTCTGTGATCTGCTTTTTTTCTACAAAATTAAACAACTGAATGAACATCCTCCGAGGCCGGTGATTCCATAATTTTTGCTAGGGGTTGTATTTGTCTCAACATTTAGCTAAATATTTAGCATTAACTAATCTGCAAAAGTTTTAGGTTTCACAGAAACTTGCTAATGTAGTGTTGCCTTTGTCACCCTAATTTTTGGTCTTCATCTGTGGATCAAAAGAAAATCTAAACTTAAATGTTACAAGCATTCTCATGCCAGTGAAATCAAATGTAATTCTTTTTCTCCATCAAATAAATGAGTTAATTATGAAGATAAGCCTCATTTTAAATTTCATTGTTATTATTATTATTTTGTCAATGTACATGACAACAAAAAGAGAGTTTCCAGCTGCTGGAAAATTATTGTAGAAATTTGATAACACACACTCCTGCAGGCACACAAAAAAGGTCAGATTCAAGTCACTTCAGCTAGAAATGTGAACGGAGCTCCTGTCCTCTCCGGTGATATTCAAACATGTTGTACCACCCTGTCTGATTTCTTGTTGAATCTTGTTGCCTCGCCATCTTTGAACAGTTCAAAATCCAGGTGTGATGCTTGCGACACCCTGCAAAGTGAAGCAAGGGAAAAGTGCCACCCAGTGAGTGAACGTTGTGTGAAATCAAGCAGTTTCTGTTGTGTGGGCCGCTGAAGAGGAGGTACTGCTGGCCCACCACCACCAGAGGGCGCCCTGTCTGGAGTGCGGGCTCCAGGCACCAGAGGGCGCTGCCGCCTCACAGGAGCAGCCGAGGTGACAGCTGTCACTTATCGCCTACGACAGCTGTCACCAATCATCTGATCAGCAGTGGTATATCAGCAGGACGACATCTCCACCTCTTTGCCGAGATATCGCTCTACCTAGGAGATACCGTACTCAGCCGACTGTGTTATCTTTTTTGACATTAACACTTTGTTACTTTTGTGCGTTAAATAGCAGACATTCTTCCGACGAGAGGTGGAGGTGGTTTTCCCGCCATACGGGTTGCTGGGTGCAAACGCACCCACATTTAACTGTTTTTGTTCCTCGCCAGCAGTACCAGATCCGACACGCGGAGGCAGTGGCCACCTGGGAGTTCGGGACTTGGCGGCTCCAGTATTCCCGGGGTTCGGTGGCGGAGGAAATCGTGTGTTTCCGGTTCTGCTTTGGACAGACGTCTCTTATCTTCGAGCCTGCCCACGTGACACATTTTGTGAATTGACTTCTTTGTCTATTGTTGTAATCTGTTGTGTTTGTTGTGCTTATTCACAACAGTAAAGTGTTGTTATTTGACTTCCTCCATTGTCCGTTCATTTGCGCCCCCTGTTGTGGGTCCGTGTTCCTACACTTTCACAACAGTTTCCTTCGCAATTGCTGTTCGCAGGCTGTTGCAGCCCATTGATATAGTACCCTAAGTACTATATCCCTTGCTAGAGTCTGTACTGTACTGTACTGTAAAGGGGAAATAAGCTGTTAGAAGACTTGATTCTGAAGAGACATGATGCTGATCTATGAGAGTCAACATAAAAAAAAATGGATCAACTTCAAAAAGCATGCATTTATGCACCACCAATCCTTCAAAGACTACCAAGAATTTAGTTTGTCCCCTTATGACAGCTGCTAGAGGCTCTATGGCTAAACAAATTAACAAAGGAGTGATAGACGGGCCATGTCTTGCACCCCTCAGCATTGCAACATATTCAGATTTGATCCCATTGGTTTGCACTACAGCCTGCTTCTATACTAACTGAATCCATTTTATAAAGGACACTGCCAAATCCAAGTACCCACATAATTTTGAATAATGAGCTCCATTTAGCTATATCAAATGCATATTAATCATCAAAAGACATGACAGCTACCAGGGACTAGACCTCAGCTACAGACCCTGATATTAATGAGACACCTTAACATATATTGTCAATGGAACTTTGTGAATAAACGTCATCTGATGATTATGATTTGGAGAAATAATTACCTTTTTTAGCCAGTTTGATAGGAATTTGGAAATAATTTTAACTTAATAAAATGGATGGTACTTCTTACAGTCATTTAAATCTTTACCCTTGTTAAAATCCTGGCTAATGAGCACTTGTCTCAGACTCTAATGCCTCTTTACACACCTGGAACAGAGATGAAGCTAGTTCTGTTTCAAAGCTCGTGCAGGAATCTCGTGAAGCTATCAGGCTCCTGGGCATTACTTTGAGGCACACGTCTCCAATTACCTGTCTGAGTTTATCTGCCATTATGTCAACCCCAATTCCAATGAAGTTGGGATGTTGTGTAAAATGTAAATAAAAACAGAATACAATGATTTGCAAATCCTCTTCAACCTACAGTATATTCAGTTGAATACACCACAAAGACAAGATATTTAATGTTCAAACTGATAGACTTTATTGTTTTTGTGCAAATATTTGCTCCTTTTGAAATGGATGCCTGCAAGACATTTCAAAAAAGCTGGGACAGGGGCAATAAAAGACTGGGAAAGTTGATGAATGCTAAAAGAGCATCTGTTTGGAACATTCCACAGGGGAACAGGTTAATTGGAAACAGGTGAGGGTATAAAAGGAGTATCCCCAAAAGGCTCAGCCGTTCACAAGCAAAGATGGGGCGAGGATTGCCACTTTGTGAACAACTGTGTGAAGAAATAGTCCAACAGTTTAAGAACAATGTGTCTCAACATTCAATTGCAAGGAATTTACAGATTCCATCATCTACAGTCCATAATATAATTAGAAGATTCAGAGAATCTGGAGAACTTTCTACATGTAAGCGGCAAGGCTAAAAACCAACATTAAATGCCCATGACCTTCGATCCCTCAGGTGGCGCTGCATTAAACACCAACATCATTGTGTAAAGGATCCTACCGCGTGGGCTCAGGAACACTTCAGAAAACCATTGTCAGTTAACACAGTTCGGCGCTACATCTACAAGTGCAAGTTAAAACTCTACCATGCAAAGCGAAAGCCATACATCAACAACATCCTGAAATGCCACCGCCTTCTCTGGGCCCGAGCTCATTTGAAATGGACAGATGCAAAGTGGGAAAGTGTGCTGTGGTCTGATGAGTCCACATTTCAAATTGTTTTTGGAAATCATGAACGTCTTGTCCTCCGGACAAAAGAGGAAAAAGACCATCCAGATTGTTACCAGTGCAAAGGTCAAAAGCCAGCATCTGTGATGGTATGGGGGTGTGTTAGTGCCCATGGCATGGACAACTGACACATCTGTGATGGCATCATCAATGCTGAAAGGTACATCCAGGATTTGGAGCAACACATGCTGCCATCCAAGCAACGTCTTTTTCAGGGACGTCCCTGCTTATTTCAGCGAGACAATGCCAAGCCATATTCTGCACGTGTTACAATAGCATGGCTTCGTAGTAAAAGAGTGCGGGTACTAGACTGGCCTGCCTGCAGTCCTGACCTGTCACCCATTGAAAATGTGTGGTACAAAATATGACAACAGAGACCCCGCACTGTTGAACAACTGAAGTTGTACATCAAGCAAGAATGGGAAAGAATTCCACCTACAAAGCTTCAACAGTTAGTGTCCTCAGTTCCCAAACACTTATTGAGTGTTGTTAGAAGGAAAGGTGATGTAACACAGTGGTAAACATACCACTGTCCCAGCTTTTTTGAAACGTGTTGCAGACATCCCTTTCAAAATGAGCAAACATTTGCACAAAAACAATAAAGTTTATCAGTTTGAACATTAAATATCTTGTGTTTGTGGTGTATTCAATTGAATATAGGTTGAAGAGGATTTGCATTTGTATTCTGTTTTTATTTACATTTTACACAACGTCCCAACTTCATTGGAATTGGGGTTGTAATCAAGTAAGTGTCTTTGCTTGTCTCTCAGATTTGGAAGCCCTGGTGTCTTAATAAAAGTGCTAGTTTTTCTCTCCAAGAGAGGAGATGTTACACTATAAAAAGAGTACTACATAAGTACTTGTACACAAACACAAGTTTGTATTTTTGTACCTCTGCGTTCCTCTACCACTGGAGTTGAAATACAGCAACCAAGATGGAATGTCAACTTTCAGCTTTAATTCAGAAACACCTTATTAACCATTAAGGAATTACATCCATTTTTAATACACAGTCCCTCTGTTTTCACAGGCCAAACATAATTGGGCAAAAACATTATAGGAATTATTGTTGTCAGAAGTAAAAGTAGAACTTTCTGAAGTCTGGAATCCCTGAAAATCAGCAAGTTTCCTCCTTTGAGATGCTTTTCCAGACTGGAACCTGCTTCATTTGGTGCTTTTTAATGGGTTTTTCTGTGCTTAGTTTTTGTCTACAGTAAGTGGAAAGTATGCTTTATTGGGTTGAAGTCAGGTGACTGGTTTGGCAATTGAATAACATTCCATTTATTTGCTTGAAGAAGCTCATTGCTTTGGCACTGTGTTTTGGGTCATTTGCCCCTCTGTACTGCAAAGCTCCATCCATTCAGTTTGGCAGCATTTGGCTGAGTGTGAGCAGATAGTAAAACTCTGTACACTGCAGAATTCAATAAATGACTTCTATCAGCAGTCACATCATCAATAAACACCAGTGACCTACATCCATTGGCAGACATACATGTCCATACCATAACACTGCCTCTGTGTGTGACACACACACTGTGGTATAATTTGGATCACGAGTCCTTCTTTTCCTTCTCAATACTCTTCTCTTTCCATCATTCTGGTACACGTTATTTCTTGGTTGTGTCTGTTCAAAGAACACTATTGGTTGGGTCTGTTCATATCCCTATCCTAACCAACCGCCGTCCTTCAGTATTTGTTTGCACAAATTCTAAACCCTCCAGCGTCAAATTTTGACAACAGAACTGGTGATATTCTATTTAACTAAATCCCAGTGTGCTGCCAGTTAGGTGAGTTTTTATTTCAAAATACAGGACCAAATCTCTCTCACACACACACACACACACACACACACACACACACACACACACACACACACACACACACACACACACACACACACACACACACACACACACACACACACACACACACACACACACACACACACACACACACACACACACACACAAACATGCAACAGTGAATATCTTCAAATATATCAAAACAGTTTTGAAGAATTCCACACAGAATGAATTGCTAAGGATGCTTTTTTCCATTCGCAAAATACAGTGAAGCTTTCATCTACTTTGCCTGTGTGGCTACTTTGGGAACATCTCTGGGAAGCTGCAGTGACCAACTGTTTTCCTGATTTTCCTGCACTGCTGTGGCTCCCCTAGAGGATGGCTGGCTTCCTTCAGCATGTCTCAGCTTTGTTGTGGCTACCTGGTTGTCTTCTACATCTTTCAATCTTGCTGTGGCTTTCCAGCCAGATGTCTCAGTTTTACAATTTACAATTTATTTCATTTATATAGCACAAAATCACAACAAAGCTGCCTCAAGGTGCTTCACACAAATAAGGTCTAACTATACCAACCCTTAGAGCAAGCACACAGATAAGGAAAAACTCCCTTTGATGATTTGAGGAAGAAACCTCAAGCAGACCAGACTCAAAGGGGTGACCCTCTGCTTTGGTCATGCTACAGACACAATTGACAATACAAATATACAGGAAATTTTGGGAGTCCGTGCTGGTGTCCAGGATGAGAGACTGGCTGGGAAGGGGAGGGGAAGGGGGGGTTTGGGTCCATAGATCCCGTCTATTTCATGACTAAGAAGACACTCTCCACTTCTGGGTAGAGCCACACCTTGGACAGAGAAAAAAAAAAAAACAATCAGGTGGCAGAAAGACTCCAAATAAGGTATAATTTGTCAGTATTAAGCAGCAACAACAACAACAAAAACAGAAGAAATACTAAGGTGATCGCCGGCCACTAGCCCTAAGCTTCACTAAAAGACCCAGACTTTAGATAAAGTTGAGGCCTCAGCCTTGTTGCAGCAGCGTGACCATCATACAGATGTCTCTTCCTTGTTGGGAATGCCTTGTCATCTTCCAGATGTCTTTGAGCTGTTGTGGCCTTGTGGTAGCCGTCGAGATATTTCTGCCCTGCTGTGACCACCAGGCTACCAACCAGACACCATAATGTATTTGCAGATGCAGAGCAGTCTTCTAGATGTCTCAGCTCTGCTGTGGACTACCAGAAATCCTCTTGAGGTACAACTCATGCCTTGCTCTTCTGGCTGGCCTCCTGGTTGCCCTCCTGGATACCATCTTGTGTTCCTATTCTTGGTGCAGAATCCTGGCCTCCTTTGTGAGTTCCTGTTCCTGTTATCTAAGGAACACCATGAAGCCTCCCCCATATGCAAACCAGGTGCAATACAGTCCAGCTATGAGCTTTATTCCTGCAACTATAGTAGGTTTTTTGCCAGGCAGCCCAAATTGAAAGACACTATGCTAAACTCCACAACTCTCTGTTCCTGTGAGGGGGGAGTGCTAAATAGAATTTCCTGCGATAGCACTTAAGTTTTTGCAACTTCCGTTATCACTTATGTTGAGTCTTTTTGGAATGTTGCATCACTAAAAATGTATGATTTGCTCCCAAGACAATTCATATGGGAAATTTCAAGATGGCTATTGAAAAATGACACTCATAATGAATTTTAATGACTTTCATGTATTATCTAAATGCCAGTTTTCAAGAACTATGTAAAGTAACTAATTGCATCCTTAGTATCATACAGTAGTGTTCAGAATAATAGTAGTGCTATGTGACTAAAAAGATTAATCCAGGTTTTGAGTATATTTCTTATTGTTACATGGGAAACAAGGTACCAGTAGATTCAGTAGATTCTCACAAATCCAACAAGACCAAGCATTCATGATATGCACATTCTTAAGGCTATGAAATTGGGCTATTAGTAAAAAAAAGTAGAAAAGGGGGTGTTCACAATAATAGTTGCATCTGCTGTTGACGCTACAAACTCAAAACTATTATGTTCAAACTGCTTTTTTAGCAATCCTGTGAATCACTAAACTAGTATTTAGTTGTATGAGGTCTGTCAATAAAGCAACGGCCCTTTTTATTTTTTTCAAAAACTATGGATTTCATTCATATGTTTTTACGTCAGACATGCTTGAACCCTCGTGCGCATGCGTGAGTTTTTCCACGCCTGTCGGTGACGTCATTCGCCTGTGAGCACTCCTTGTGGGAGGAGTCGTCCAGCCCCTCGTCGGAATTCCTTTGTCTGAGAAGTTGCTGAGAGACTGGCGCGTTGTTTGATCAAAATTTTTTCTAAACCTGTGAGACACATCGAAGTGGACACGGTTCGAAAAATTAAGCTGGTTTTCAGTGAAAATTTTAACGGCTGATGAGAGATTTTGAGGTGATTCTGTTGCTTTAAGGACTTCCCACGGTGCGAGACGTCGCGCAGTGCTCTCAGCCGCCGTCGTCAGCCTGTTCAAGCTGAAAACCTCCACATTTCAGGCTCTATTGATCCAGGACGTCGTGAGAGAACAGAGAAGTTTCAGAAGAAGTCGGTTTCAGCATTTTATCCGGATATTCCACTGTTAAAGGAGATTTTTTTAATGAAAGACGTGCGGATGGGTCACAGCCGACGCGGTGCGGCGGCACAGGAAAAACACCTCCGTGTTGATAACCATTTGTAAAATCCAGGCGGCTTTTGATGGCTTTCAGTGGAGTGAGTATATGAGAAATTGTTTAACAGCAGGACATGTTCCAACTTGTCCTTAAGGCTTTCAACAGAGGTGTTTTTCCTGTGGCGGAGCGTCGCGTCGGCGCGGACTCGTCCGCACGTCTTTCATTAAAAAAATCTCCTTTAACAGTGGAATATCCGGATAAAATGCTGAAACCGACTTCTTCTGAAACTTCTCTGTTCTCTCACGACGTCCTGGATCAATAGAGCCTGAAATGTGGAGGTTTTCAGCTTGAAACAGGCTGACGACGGCGGCTGAGAGTGCTACACGACGTCTCGCACCGTGGGAAGTCCTTAAAGCGACAGAATCACCTCAAAATCTCTCAGCAGCCATTAAAATTTTCACTGAAAACCAGCTTAATTTTTCGAACCGTGTCCACTTCGATGTGTCTCACAGGTTTAGAAAAAATTTTGATCAAACAACGCGCCAGTCTCTCAGCAACTTCTCAGACAAAGGAATTCCGACGAGGGGCTGGACGACTCCTCCCACAAGGAGTGCTCACAGGCGAATGATGTCACCGACAGGCGTGGAAAAACTCACGCATGCGCACGAGGGTTCAAGCATGTCTGACATAAAAACATATGAATGAAATCCATATAGCTTTTGAAAAAAATAAAAAGGACCGTTACTTTATTGACAGCCCTCGTATAACCACAGTTTTTCATGATTTCTTCACATCTGCGAGGCATTAATTTTGTTGGTTTGGAACCAAGATTTTGCTAGTTTACTAGTGTGCTTGGGGTCATTGTCTTGTTGAAACACCCATTTCAAGGGCATGTCCTCTTCAGCATAAGGCAACATGACCTCTTCAAGTATTTTGACATATGCAAACTGATCCATGATACCTGGTATGCGATATATAGGCCCAACACCTTAGTAGGAGAAACATGCCCATATAATGATGCTTGCACCACCATGCTTCACTATCTTCACTGTGAACTGTGGCTTGAATTCAGAGTTTGGGGGTCGTCTCACAAACTGTCTGTGGCCCTTGGACCCAAAAAGAACAATTTTACTCTCATCAGTCCACAAAATATTCCTCCATTTCTCTTTAGCCCAGTTGATGTGTTCTTTGGCAAATTGTAACCTCTTCTGCACATGTCTTTTGTTTAACAGAGGGACTTTGTGGGGAATTCTTGCAAATAAAGTAGCTTCACACAGGCGTCTTCTAACTGTCACAGCACTTACAGGTAACTCCAGACTGTCTTTGATCATCCTGGAGCTGATCAATGGGTGAGCCTTTGCCATTCTGGTTATTCTTCTATCCATTTTGATGGTTGTTTACCGTTTTCTTCCACGCGTCTCTGTTTTTTTTTGTCCATTTTAAAGCATTGGAGATCATTGTAGATGAACAGCCTATAATTTTTTGCACCTGCGTATAGGTTTTCCCCTCTCCAATCAACTTTTTAATCAAACTACGCTGTTCTTCTGACAATGTCTTGAACGTCCCATTTTCCTCAGGCTTTCAAAGAGAAAAGCATGTTCAACAGGTGGTGGCTTCATCCTTAAAAAGGGGACACCTGATTCACACCTGTTTGTTCCACAAAATTGACCAACTCACTGACTGAATGCCACACTACTATTATTGTGAACACCCCCTTTTCTACTTTTTTTTTTACTAATAGCCCAATTTCATAGCCTTAAGAGTGTGCATATCATGAATGCTTGGTCTTGTTGGATTTGTGAGAATCTACTGAATCTACTGGTACCTTGTTTCCCATGTAACAATAAGAAATATACTCAGAACCTGGATTAATCTTTTTAGTCACATAGCACTACTATTATTCTGAACACTACTGTATAATATCCATGACTGGTAAGAAAATTGAAAACAGCCATGATATTGGAAATTCATACTGCTCAATGGGGACGCCATTGGCTACCAATATACCAAATTATATGCTTTCACCATATGCTTCGTCAAATCAGGACCTTCAGCGTGCACTGGGGCGGTTTGCAGCCGAGTGTGAAGTGTCCGGGATGAAAATCAGCACCTCCAAATCCGAGGCCATGGTTCTCGACCGGAAAAAGGTGCTTTGCCCTCTTCAGGTCAGTGGAGTGTCCTTGCCTCAAGTGGAGGAGTTTAAGTATCTCGGGGTCTTGTTCACGAGTGAGGGACGGATGGAGCGTGAGATCGATAGACGGATCGGTGCAGCATCTGCAGTGATGCGGTCACTGTATCGGACCGTCGTGGTGAAGAGAGAGCTGAGTAGGGGGGCAAAGCTCTCGATTTACCGATCGATCTACGTTCCGATCCTCACCTATGGTCAAGAGATTTGGCTCATGACCGAAAGAACGAGATCGCGAGTACAAGCGGCCGAGATGAGTTTCCTCCGCAGGGTGGCTGGGTGCTCCCTTAGAGATAGGGTGAGGAGCTTGGTCACTCGGGAGGAGCTCGGAGTTGAGCCGCTGCTCCTCCACGTCGAAAGGAGCCAGTTGAGGTGGCTCGGGCATCTTTTGTGGATGCCCCCTGGACGCCTCGCTGGAGAGGTGTTCCGGGCACGTCCCACTGGGAGGAGGTCCCGGGGAAGACCCAGGACACGCTGGAGGGACTGCATCTCTCGGCTGGCTTGGGAACACCTTGGGGTTCCCCCAGAGGAGGTGGGGGAGGTGTGTGTGGATCGGGAGGTCTGGGCGGCTTTGCTTGAGCTGCTGCCCCCGCGACCCGACTCCGGATAAAGCGGAAGAAAATGGATGGATGGATATGCTTTCACCACAAAGTGTGCAGTTGTCATGGAATTTCTGGTTAGGGTTCACCACTCTACACAGTGCAGTACCACTGTGGTCAAGATCAGGGACCATTAGCAGATTAAATATCTTGGTTCCCAGAGGTTTATGACATTTTTTCATGATCTATTAAAAAAATGTCTATTTGTTCCCATTGGGCCTCATGTATCAACGTTGCGTACGGCGATATTTGAGCGTATATGGGGTGTACGCCAAAACGGCTGTGCTACTTGGCATTTATCAATGTGGTCGTTGGCGTACGCTGCGCTGAAAATATACACCAGGTCGAGAGGTGGCGTAAATTATACACCAAAATGAACCAGCGCTGGAATCCACATAAAAATGAAGATGATCAACATGATAAACAGTGCCATTATACAAATCAATGCATATGTTACATAAATAACACTTTCCTGAATATACTACATAATAATCAATACAAATCCCGCTGTTGCGGGATTGTTATGGAGCACGATCCGTGGCTACAGCGCTGACTGCAAAGACAGTGCTGCATGCCCTTTTCTCCAGACTTCCAGCCTGGAGCCAGAGCAGCGCTGAGCTTAACTTCATGTGGTGTGATCGTTTTAGACAATGAAATTGATAATAACAACTGTAGTTTCGTCATTCCCTTAATTCGTTCGCTGCAATCAGGTTTTGTCGTCTCCATTCGGTTGTCACGATAAAATAAATACAGAAATACATTTAAAAAATAAAGAAATCTGACAGATTAGGCATGTCTTATTAATTGAGCGAGCAAATATCCACGTCAAGAATTATTGACATGTGAAAAGAGAATACAGTGGTCCCTCGCTATAACGCCGTTCACCTGTCGTGGCCTTGGAGTCTTGCGGAGTTTTTAGTCCAATTTTGCATGCCTTTTTTTTTTACAGTGTTCTGTGTTCTGCGTATCTGTTTATAAGAATCTTGTTGCCCAGAAAAAAAAAGAGCGCCAACAACTACTCATAACTGTGTTTGTCACACGGAAACAAACACCTGCTGCAGTGAGATGTGAGTGGAAAAAGGCGCGGCGTCAGGATGCAGAGGCCCGATCTGTGACATATTGGTCAGTCACTAATAATAATTTCTTATGTGTCCGACCTCGTTCGTTGATCGTTAAAATTAATTCGTTAGTTCTAAATGCCATCATAATTATTTATAGGAAAATGTTCTATTTTTATTTCTCAAACAAATGTTTGGGCCTGAAAACAGTTTGGTAGTATTTTCCTACTAAGGTTTGAACTTTGAGAGTCTTTACACACGAGAGAAAAGTGAGAAAATGTTCATGCCTGATTGAGAAAGTGTATAAACTGTGTAGTGAGGGGTTTTACAGCTTTGAAACGTTTATAATAATTGTAAAAAATAACGCTATTACGGGCTATTTTTTACAACGTAACTCCAGCGATTAATGAGGGACCACTGTAACACTTTATTGATTATATACTACAAAACAATTGATATGACGGCCACTTTTGATGCTCTATTGGCACGCGTCGTGATTGGTGGAGTTCTTTTTCATTGCCGTCTTTCCGGCTTCTATGTCATAAAATGAGGGTGTGTCTGAAGCAGAGTCTGAATATTTATGGGCGTGTTTATTATAATTACGATCGTTTCCACCCGCCACATTTATCAACATCACGTCAGGCGTACGCCAGAAATGGGCAGGTGCGCACTGCTTGATACATGTCACGGCGACTTTGGTGTATTTCAAGTTTACGCCGTAAATTTACACCACAAGTGCGCAACATTGATACATGAGGCCCATTATGTGCATAGATATTAAGCAGAATTAGCTCTTGCCCCTATTTTAGTTATGAGAACAAAAACTCTTCTTGAGTTATTAATTTTTTAAGACATTTACATTGCAGATGTTTGCTAATTAATCTAATGACCCCCTCGGTCATACTAAAGCCTCCTCTGTCAGACTCTACTGAAGACAATGTTGTCCTTAAGACTAGTTATATCCTTCTTCCTCTGCATGGGATGATTCCCCAGTCCATCGACATTCCATGTGAAGAACATAATTTAGATGATATGACTGTCTACTTTTTAATGAGGCCCAACCATACCTTTGGTACATTCAATTTTTACCACAGTGATGACTAAAACCTTGTGATTCATCCAATTGTTCAACCTCACATGCTCTGCTACTGTGTAAATTAGTCCCAGCCCATGTCCTTTATATTGGCATTCATAAGACTAAAAGGACTGGAGGAAAAAGGTGTGCTCAGATATCTCATACTGAAATAAAGGCTAATCCCCATAATTACATAGCCCATTAAATACTCACATGCCAGTAGTGATGAAGGCCATAGTCTTCTGAGGGCATTTAAAAGACTTACGCAATCTTTGGTCTAGCTTTTCAACTTTTCAGTAAACGGTATTCTGATGACCATCTCCTGTTTTTCTTGCACTCTGTAAATTTGTCTGTGTGGCCTTGGAGTAGTCTGGAAACACCATTATGTTGTTTATCTAGCTCAAGTTGCCTTTGGTTTTGTTACCCATAAAACTTAATCCCTGTCTGATGATCTCAGTACATTGACAAAACAGATAATCCCTGAACAGACAACTGCTTATGTGGGGTAAAAACAGAGTTTTGCCAGTCAAGTACTGGGTCGGTCTTGAAGCACAGCACAGGAAGTCCATACACAAAAGCTGTCTGAGGGTGATTTCACAGTAACTGAGCATTTTCCAGTCACTAAGAATGGAATGCGTAGCTGTCATGTATGCATGTAAAAATCAGCTTGAGTAAGTGTAGGGAATAGATGTATCATGTTCCAAAGCATGAGAGTGCACTTTTTACACAACTTTCCAATTTTTAAACATATTTTATATGCTAGTACTTAGCATATACTGTCAGTGCTGTTACCGGATGTCATGGAAGACAATGCACTATGAAGCAAACTTTCTTTTGTGAGATTTCTGTGGTTAACATGCACACAGTGCGTCCCTTTCCCACACTGCCATGTGAAAGAAATGATATGAAACATGTATTCCATTGAAACATGAAATTCATGTAAACACAAACTTTATTTCCTTGGAATAACAACTTCCAAATAACAAAATGACAAGAATCCAATAACACGATAAATTCAGCAGTCACAAAATGATGAAGTACTAATGGTAGAAAACGAAACATGGCATAACCCTTCTGTCAGCCCTATTTTGATAAAGAAATTTAACCAAAACAAAGGGTAACAGGAATGAAAACCTAGTAACAGTACTGGCCTATGTCAGTGCTGTGACTTGTCATTACTGTAACCAGTACATTACCAGTTAAATACAACACCTAAACAGAAAAAAAACTTTCATTCATAGAATAAGGTACCACACACCCTATCAACATTTCTTTATATCCTGAGTTTTTTACTTTTTTCCATAGATCTGCACACTGAACAATGGCCATCACAATGTACCTCTCCTCCTAGGCAATTTGTGCCTTTGAAATGCAGTTATCAGCTACTTATTTCAGTGATTTCGTTCAAACTTCAACTCAAACATTGCAACAAGTACCGAAGCACGAGGGCTTCAGCAACTTAGCTTATGTGGAATTTCACCGATTTAGACTTCAAACGTCACCATCAAAAAGTTTGAGATTACAACCCCAATTCCAATGAAGTTGGGACATTGTGTAAAATGTAAATGAAAACAGAATACAATGATTAGAAAATCCTCTTCAACCTATATTCAATAAGCCACTTCAGCATCTCGGGCGTGCGGGGGCTGATGGGAAGGCATCGGGACAAACAAATGCATGTGCTTGACAGAGGATGCGTATTCAACGTAATATCGCTCACTACTGTGTGCGGTAAATGGCATTTCTCATCAAAAGTAAGCATAATAAATGTTTCCCAGTACATTGGACTGTGTTGTTATGGAAGTGTATTGTATTCACTGCATAAAAAAAAAAAGACTGCTGATCTCGTAATTACGAGAAAAGATCTCATAATTACGAGAAAAGATCTCATAATTACAACATCGGGATGTCTTAATTATGAGAAAAGATCAGGTGTCTAAGTTGTTTTATGTATATTCTTCCGTACTTCCAGTTCCTCAGTAAAGACGCGGGCTGAGCTCAGCCAATGATAACACACTGAGATTAAACACAAAGTGTGGATTTTCCCCTGAAGTGCTCCCAGATGAATGTCCAGGGATGAGCACAGGGCGTTTTTCAGCTTTCACTCACACAGCCCCACCGACCGCTGAGGGACACAGCGGGGCTCACTCCCACCCGGGTGCATGCCAGTCTGTGGGCCCCGTGCCACGCCTCGCTGGAGGAGTTTCATTCATCCAGGAACAGTCTAAGGGGGAAATCCATACTTTGAGTGCGCCGTGGTGTGGATCACAGTGCAGTGTTGGAGGTTATAAATTGGCCGATTTTTGATTATGACTCGGGAATTCTCACGCTTGTCTTTACCGAGGGACTGGATGTAGGGAAGCACATTCAGAAGTGATTACACACACAATAAATAAAAAAACATAAAAATAGCCTGATCTGGTAATTACGAGATCCTGATGTCATAATTATGAGAAAAGATCTCATAATTACGACGGTCAATTTGTTTTTTTGTTTGTTTTTTTATCCAGTGAATGCAATACGCTTCTGTAACTGATAGTTGTGCACATGGCTTTGTTTGTCCCGATAGCCTCCGACCGCCGTGCATTCGTACTTGTAATTCTGAAGTGGCTTATTGAATACACCACAAAGACAAGATATTTAATGTTCAAATTGATAAACTTTATTGTTTTTGCGCCACCACTTCTGCCATTGTGAATTCCCTCCAAAATTAAGTACAAGGGAGACACCTTTTGGCCACTGAAAGAACTGAATTAATAGTCAGTCTGTACAGCCTCTCTAGAAAATGTGGTTTGGTAACAGCACTGACAATGAATCGCAGAACAGAGACTATCAGTGAAAAATAAAAATATACTTTGTGAATTAGGAACCTTGTCCCTGGGGAAATGAACTGACCACAATCTTTTAAGTAGATTAAGCCAAAACTTTGTACTAAATTCATGCTAAATTCTACAAAAAAGGGCATTGCAAATTTTAACCCTGCCCACTGGACAGCCCAATTTTGTGAATTACTAATTTTATATTTATTATTTCTAAAATATAAAGTGTTGATAATTCATTTTTTTGGACTCCATCAACAGAATATAGTTCTTATTAGTATTTTAGGGTGTTTAATTGCCTTACATGTCTGGTGAACCTTTATTCCAGCAGCTAGTCATAGGACACAAAATGTACAGTTACTGTGAAATGACCTGGGAATTGAAGAGGAGGATGGTCAAGAAAGTGTCCATAAGGGAAGTAGCGAGAGAGTAATCCTGATCAACAGGTAGATTTGGACAGCACGGTGGCTTAGTAGTTAGCACTGTTGCCTCACAGCAAGAAGGTCATGCGTTTGATTCCCACCTGTGGCCTTTCTATGTGGGGTTTGCATGTACTCGCCGAGTGTGCATGGGTTTCCTACGGGTGCTCCGGTTTCCTCCCACATTTAAAAGACAAGGTTAACTGGAAGGTTTATAATTGTCCAGGTCTCCCTTGCAAAAGAGGTCTTGATCTCAATGGGACTAACCTGGTTAAATTAAGGTTAAATTGAGGTTGGCAACTGTGAGGCAAACACTACAACTGGACGTGAGAGAGCGGATATCAAAGTGAGACAATCTGGTACTGGTGTGAGGGAATTGTGATGGTTAAATAGTGAATACAATAATTACTCAGGAAATTACAGTGCACCCAATCCTGGAAGTCCTGGTGACAGGAACTAGAAACACTTGTGGAAATTCATACAAACAACAACAGGAATACAATATGCATAAACATTAACGAGACCGCAACAAAGGTAACAGCACAACAGTGTAGATCTGAGTCTATCTCCTGGGTGTGATCCGTGACTGTGTAAGCTCACGCTCACTCTTTCCCTCATTATCCAGCAAGTTCAGGATCAGAGACTGCAAAAACTTTACAGCACCCTGTTGTTGGTGTATCTCAAGTATTTTCCAAGTCTTCTAATTTATTCCACAGCACCTCGTCTTGCTAGCTGGAGATTAGCTTGTCACTCTTTCTCAACTGTCTCCAGGTATTATACCTGCTTTTCAACTTCATCTACTCTTGCAATTAGAGTTTAGTCTCCACAGACTCGGAGGCACAGCACATTTCTTCTAGTACCTCGATATCACTGGAAATCTTTGATAGTGCTACCTGAATGATCTAACAATGAAATATTGTGTAATCCATCTTCTTGATTGTTGCAGAAGTATGTGAGAAACACAGTGTCAGTGTTTTCTATATTCACTGTTTCCTTTCCAGTCCAGTGCCTTTCTTTCCTCTCCCCTCTTCATTTACATAAAGTTCATATTCCATATAATCTGAGTAGTTGAGTAGAGGTACAGTCAGGACCTGGGGCGTTTCCCTTGAGGTGGTGGATAAGGCTCATGCATCATACTCCTCAACTTGACATGACTGTGTAGTCTGGTGTAAACAGATATCAGGAATTTAGTCTAGAGCTGGGACTACTTCATGAGATCTCCTTGTTCAGGACTTTCTGCAATTCCTACAATGGCAAATGTTTCTGATAGTGTCACTCACAACACAGTGAACAAAAGTGACATAAGAAATATAACAAATAAAATTAAATTGTTCATTACCAGTGGCTACGTTTACATGCCGTTAATATTTCGGATAAGGTCAATATTCCAGTTTCTGAATCATTAGGAATAACCCATTTACATGCTTAAGCAGACAGAGTTACTCCTGTATACATGGTCATTGGTATCATTTGGAATATCCCCATCTAAACAGCGACGCACGTCTTCCACCGGTGCTTGATTTAGTCTGGCATTCATGCAAATCCTGCTTCTCGTAACTTTTCAGCCACCTTCTTGTAAATGTTGCTATCTCGGTACTTTCTACCATCAATAAAAGACATTATATTCATGTCTTTCACGATACTAATGAAGTACTCAGTTTCCTCCTTGCTCCAAACGTGTGATGCTGTGCTGCCACATCTGGATTTTCCCATGCTTGTTTACCTCTGCTTCTGTGGTGCCCGGTGGGTTGCGCGTGCTGCATACAAGTAGTTGCCGTACTCAAAAGACCAAGATTCCTTGCGGATAGGACATGCATAGAACACAAAATAATGTTCCTTTCTATGGGGATATTCCAATGTGCGTTTATATGACCTGATATTCGGGTTAGAAAAGGAGTAACCCAGGGGTCATATTCGGGTTTTTGCGGGTGTTTAGATGGCCGTGCGCAACTGGGTTATTGCTAATATTCCGGTTATGAAAGGGTTATTGGCTGCATGTAAACATAGTCAGTGATGCCGTTAACACGTTACTAAAGGCCCCTTCACACATAGTGCGAAGTTTGGACGTCGTTTGAACAAATATGGTGAAACAGTGCGAAACAGTTCAAATTTGCGCACCATGAAACATCACAAGTGCAAGATCCTGGTGCGAGAGCTCGTGCACACGATTGTGTATTTCGAGCAGGAACAGTGCGAGGTGCACCACATCATGTCGCTTATGTGGGATTAATCAATTAAAAAAAACAGCCAGTAACTGTGGGACCACATCGTGCCACTTATGTGGAATAAATAAAAAAAAAAGAAAAACACATACCACCCACTGGACGCAAACCCGCACCTTCCAAAAGCTCTGAATACAAGTCAGCAAATTTACCACTGAACTACAGAGCTGTTCTTTGAAAACTGCTGGAATCTGCCTCATATCAGGAAGGACATGGAAGTAATACAAAAAATTAAAATCACACACCCTAAAAAACACCACATTTATCAAGCGAGCAATACAAATATGATCCGTCTGTTCCTTCGGTGATGTCCCATGGTCACAGTCATGAAATGACATGAATGAGAAGGAGTGTGCTCTGTTTTGACGGTCTGTTTCAACCTGGGGGGCTGTCAGTGTCAGCTCCGTGCACACATTCGCTTTCTGCAGCTTGTCGCCACCACAGCGATATATGTTTTTGTTTATGTCTATGTTAAGTACAGCAGTCAGACACACATGCCTCACAGTGGACAATTGTTAGTCCCTGACTGTCCAAACACAGTAGGTGCTGTCCAGCTGGAATGTCCAGATCCACAGATTCTCACAGCTGCTTCTTCAGAAGCCACACCTCCTGTCAGTGGAGTTCACACACCCATGTGTCAGCGTGTGTGTTTGCAAAGTCACACTCGTGGGGAACTTAGACAGATTTCACAGCAGTACGACAGTGGTTCCCTGCAGTCTGCTGTCGTGTGAAGAGTGCGACTGGCCACACATTTTATAAGTGCCATGCGAGCGGTGTTAGATGTTCGTGCGTGTCACCTGGAATTTGGCTGGCACTTGCCACCAGAGGATGCGATGGGGTCGCACAGCACACCCTCTGTCTTTCAGCCACTGGTGTGTGCAAATAGTTTAGTGTAAGAGGTGGTAGAGGCATCTACGATTCCACGTTTTGCATGAAATTCCTGCTTCACGCGCATGCTGATGGGCCCTTAGTAACGTGTTATTCTAATCTGACTGCTTTTTTCAATAACGAGTAATCTCACGCGTTAATCTTTCCAAATCAGTAATCAGATTAAACTTACTCCTCCAAGTCACTGTGCATTACTATTATTTTTGCATTGCGGGTCGATCGCAGCATTAAACTTGGCCAGTGGGCAGGAGGTCAGGGGTTTGACTGAACTGCCTACTTTTCCCACTTTCCTACCGCAGTTTTGTGCAGCAGCTCTAAGTTGAAAAAACAGTCATCATCTCTCAAAGCGCAGTGACAGCACACCTGCACTGAGCTTTACAAAGACATTTTTACGCTTTTTTTCCACTTTATTTAAAACTCTGACCTGCTCTGTGTGTACTCACTAAAAACAGCTGATCTGCGATGCGTTAACAACTAACACATTTTCCCCACCGAAATGCACCTAAACTCTCTTTCTGAGGACGACATGACGTAAAAACCGCTGATAAAACTTTCTTACCTGTCAATCTGGTCATGTTTTCTGCATAAATAAATGTTATCCATTCTTCGGGCACAAACGTCAAAGCAGAGGCGAATCCAGACAGAAAGGGGTGTGGAGCAGTTGCAGGGACGTGCCAACCCCCACTCCCCCCACTCACACAACACCCCTAGATTACAGCTCCATATTGGAAGCCTTTTTTTACTACTACTATTAATACTACTTATAATAATAATAATAATAATAAAAATAATTTCAACAACTAATATGTTTAGAGAGAATTTGTTAGAAAAATGTTAGAAAGTATTGAATAGTTACATTTATGAACAATGTAGGTTAGAAATGGCAAGTTTTGCTGTTACAGTGCTGTCAACAGTTAAATATGAGGTCAGGAAAGATGTATTTTATTTTTATAAAATAAGTATTTATGTTCATTGAAGTCAAGAAAGAGTGACTATGAAGTGAGTATTGGCAAAACTGGTTATCATTTTCATGTTGAGGTGGTGGTGGTGGTGTTGTTGGCAGCTGCTGAAAGTAACTAATAAAGTAACTAGCAATCTAACTTAGTTACTTTTAAAATGGAGTAATCACTAAAGTAACTAAGCTACTTTTTCAAAATAACTGTGGCAACACTGTTCATTACAGACCATCCCCCCCATCCCACCTGAGTCCTTTAATATTGAGTATTGTTGATATCAACTGCACAACCATATTTAATATTAAACTTTTAAATATTTGGTTTATTTGTTTCTTTAATTAATTTATAAAATATTACAAGAATCACATTGTAGCGATTTAAATATTTTTTGCAGTTGAAAGTGCACTAAGAAAAAGAATCACAGCTTTCTTAACACTGCAGAATTAACATCCATCAGTGTTTACAAAATGTGTACAGACTTTGCTGCTTCCTGAAGAAGTGTAGCTTTTATTTAGTGACAAACCAAAGTCCACTTGTGTCAGCAATCTGGTTATTTGTACATTGCCATTTGACTACCCCTCCCAGACAAAATCATATCTGCCCCAAATGAGGGATCAGTCTACTTCCATATATTATCTTCCCAGGTTAGGGGTAGGGAGCTTGACATAAATATGAGTGATATTTATTTATTTGTAGCTTTTATCCATTTAGGATTGCAGTAAGTAATTCAATTCTGATTGAAATCAACCCATCCTGTTCTCAGACAGAAAAAAACTGAATTCCTTACAATTTTGAACACACTTGAGGTGGCAAAAAAACATTTCACTTTTAAGCTTCTGAAATATGTCAGTGATATATTGTAATAGAGAAGTTGGAGATAAAACAGGCATTAAAAGTTGCTCTACTCTCACCTGGCATTGCACTTTAATGGCATTTTCTTGATCTGAAGCAGCCGCTCTGACACAGCCCACTAGCAACTGCCTGCAGAGCTGCGTAGGTGTTGAGACAAGGTGAAACAATCACTTCATGACTGTTGAAGTAAACAAAAAGTGCTGACTATGGATCAGTGTTTAATAACCAAATAAAGGAACCAGAACTGGCCCAGAAACCAGTCGGATCAGTGTTGGAAGATCCTTGAGACAAATGTTACTGCATTCTGTGATAAATGAGTATTTTTTTGTAAGCTAGCAGGAATATTGGCGTGGTGTTTCATTGCAGTTTAGGATCATTTTCATTTTGGATTCGGTTGACTGGGTTGCTCTTTGGGACATGTACTAGGAGTGCTATGTAGAGAGGAGGCAGAATCTCTGACCTTTTCTTGGTGAATACTGGTATTCATCAGGGATGTGTTCTGGCTCCTACACTCTTCAGTGCTTGCATGGACTGGGTATTGGGTTGAGTGGTGGAAACTGGTAGATGAGATGTGTTTGTTGGCAAGGAAATTTTACTCACCTTCACAGTAAATTTTGCAAAAATCATCAGTGTAAAATTAACACTGACAGTGTTAAATTGAGACTGCCAGTATTTAGGGTCTGCTCCTTTTCTCTGCCGTGACCAAGGCAGGGTCTCTACATCTGGAGTTAGTCCCTGGGTGCTGAACTGTGACTGCCCACTGCTCCTAGTGGTTGGATTGTGCCTAACTGCAATTAGGATGGGTTAAATGCAAAAGACAAATTTCTTTGTGTATATGTATGTACACAAATGAAAGGGTTAGTACACTAACCCAGTGTGGGACCATATGTACACTGTCAGTGTTAATTTAACACGGGTGATTTTGCTGTGTTGGCTTTGAGGACCAAGCTGTGATCTTTGTAGAATCAGTGGGTACACTGATTGTGGCACTTCAGAAGGTGAGGAATGAGAGTGTCTAAAGCCCCGTTTACACATAGACGGTAAACTCTCCCGGAAGCGTCCCGGCAGAGATTTTGACCCCTCCGGGCCGTTGTAGGGATCAAATGCTGTAGTTAACGCCGGTGCACGGGGGCGTGGTTTGGTTCCAGCTTCACCGGGAATCGTTGAAAAAAATTATTCAACATGTCGAATAATTCCGAGAGCGCTCCCGGAGAAGTGGCCTGACGACTGAGACAACGCGAACAATGGCGTTTGATACTTTTTAATCGCCATGTCATCCCGCCCCTTCCTGTAGTGCCGCAGTTTACACCGCCGTAATTGGCGGCTGGGGTTGTATCCCTAACCAAATGTTAAAGATTTTATATATATATATATATTTATCACTGTTAAACATTTGTACCTTTGTCTTTATTCGTTATTAAAACTTTAGACGTTATTGTGCTGTTTTACACCTGTCTTTACAGTAACCCTGAGAATGTACTTGTTATTATTACACTGATAACACAACTTTGTTTTTGTAGCCCTTAACGACTGGGAGTGAAGCATGCTGGGGTCAGTCTGAACTGGGAGTGAAGAGATGGAGGTTGTTTTGACTGTTGTGAATTTATGACCTTGTGCTGTGTGAGTACAGGAACATTCCAAGCAGATGCAGAACGGATGATAAGTGCAAACCACAAGCACTGAATGTGCAGCCGATGACAAATTCAACAGCCTGGGTCAACAGCAGGGAACAGGACATGCTAACCGTTAACGGTAGACGAGACAAAAGGAAAGAAACTGTTTTTCCACGCAGCTGCACTTATTGGCATATGTGTTTGTTTTACGGGAAGAAACTTGTCTTGCGATGTTTCCCCCCACCCTTAGGACAAGTTTCACAATGTGGGTAGGGCTTTCTCCTAATAAAAAGAGTGAGCATGCGCAGCAGTCTTTAGTGCTCTCAGTGGTACGTGTACGGACTGTCTGCACTCCTCGCGAGCTAAATTTGACTTTCTGTCTCACTGGTGTTTCTTGACTCTGTTGTCTTATCAAGGTTTTAAGAATGTTTGGAGGAGAAAATACCCATCATTTACTGGGGGCTCGTCCGGGAGCTCAACAACACCGGAGGTGTCCGGCGGAGGTCGTCAAGTCCAGACGTAAATCCTTGGCCAAGGTCCGATCGATTGATCGTGTCTGCAATTGTCAACCGCCGTTGGCATCGTCTGGTTGACGAGATTTTCCCGAAGAAGACAGACAGGAGGTCGAGTCAGTGAGTAAAATTTCTTTGTAACAGTACTGGATGAGTGGTGATCAGATCACATAAACAGTTAAACTCCGCAAGCGATGACGTAGAATCGTCTGTTAATGAAACACAGTTAAATTCTGCGAGGAGGTCGGACTCCTCTACGATGGCGAGGAACGCACGTAGTTAAATTCCGAAGGAGGGTGCGGACTCCTCTGTTTATATACGTGTACCGGTAGGGAATAAACGTGTGAAAGTGTAAGTCTTTGGAGAAAGTAAGTGACGACCGTGTGTGGAGGCAGAGGCAAGTGATTCCGCTTCCTACGGGGAGGTGAAAGGAATCAACCACACGACGGGACGTTGATCGTCACGTCCAAAGAGTGAAAACTTCAGATTTAGAACACCCTAGGTGTGCCCCCGTCTGAAGTCCAAATTATAACGAAGAATAATGAAAATGGGGGAAAGACGTCTAAAAAAGAAAATTTATCAACTGACGACTGGAAATTTATGGAAGCAAAAAATCCAAAGACAACAAAGAAATTGGAGACCTGGATTAATAAACATGACTTTGACGGACGACTAAACTTGACCAGTATTCAGAAGTTGAAGGAGAAGCTGGAAAAAGAACATAAAGGTGATGAGAAAAAGAAGCAGAAAATAGGAGCAGACTTAGTGGCATTTTGGGAGGAAGAGGCGCAGAGCAGACAGAAAGGAGCACAGAAGAGGAGGGTGGAAAAAGCAAGGACAAAGAAAGGGGTAGGTAAGGCAGAGGAAGATGTAATAATTCAACATAAAGAACCTGAACAACCTCAGAAACCACCGACGGCTGGACCGTCGGCAACAACGCATTTGTACCCTCCTCTACCGGAGGATGATGATGTGCCGCCACCGCAGTATGATATGGCAGTGCGACCTAAAGTAAAAAGTGAAAAACAAGAAAAGCCACAAACACGCAGTCAAACAAAAGTGCCTACAGCTCCTCCCATGGAGGAACACAGTGACCAGGAAGGTGCCTATCCCTTGATAGAAGTACCAAATCCTCGTGCAGGAACTTCAGGGCACCGATCAACCATGCTCGTATATCGAACATGGAATGCTGATGATATCAAAGCAGCTGTTGACATGATACCATCACCACACGTAGATATCGAAGGGTTTATGCAACATCCTGGACAAAAGATGTCGCCACCTGACCTGCATGTCACAATGTGGCACAAAGACACTCCAGGTCCTGATGGTGACTATGAAAACAAACTAAAAGATATTTCACCTGTGAAGCTGACAATGGCAGATTTGACAGCTGTCATAACTATAACAGGTGCCACTGAAGATATTCTAAAATTAAGGCTCACAGGCATGCCACTACATGTATCACTTTGTAAACCATATTTAGCTGAGTGGCAAGATTTAGGTGTAATGACCATGACAGCACTATCAGTAACTGATTGGGACAAAGTGGGACCACACACTGAGTACAGCCCTTCAACAAAATTGTACAAAATCCCAGTTAAAGTGTCTCTGTTATTGAAGGCAGGAACACATATTGATGTGTCCACTTCACAGTCCTGAGTGTTTCAGTTGAGTCCTGAAGAAGATGATCTTCTTTCTTCAGTACCATCAGGATTGTGGACAACAGGTCCTTCAGACATAGGACTGATTAAAAATGCACAATCTGTAGTTATAAGACCAAAAACAGAATACAGACCATGTGTAAGACAGTATCCGTTGAAACCTGATGCACTTGAAGGAATCAGACCAGTAATAGAGGATTTGTTAACAGCAGGAGTAATAGTGCCATGTCCAGATTCACCATGCAACACACCCATATTTCCTGTAAAAAAGGCTCCGCCCTCAGTAGGATGGAGAATGATACAGGATCTCCAAGCTGTAAATGCTGCTGTAGTAAAGAGAGCTCCATGTGTT
Source organism: Thalassophryne amazonica (assembly GCF_902500255.1). Classification (NCBI taxonomy): domain Eukaryota; kingdom Metazoa; phylum Chordata; class Actinopteri; order Batrachoidiformes; family Batrachoididae; genus Thalassophryne; species Thalassophryne amazonica. The sequence goes on from NC_047114.1 coordinate 74,860,687, forward strand.
CCAGATCCGCACACACTGTTAAATTCATTAAGACCAAATTCTAGTTGTTTTTCTGTAATAGATATCAGTAATGCATTTTTCTCTGTACCGGTGGACCCAGATAGTCAATTCTGGTTTGCTTTTACTTTTAAAGGGCAACGATATACATTTACCAGATTACCGCAGGGTTATGCAGAAAGTCCAACTATTTATTCTCAAGTCATGTCAGCATGTTTAGCCAATTTCGTTCCACCGGCAGACAGCCAATTATTAGTGTATGTTGATGACATTTTGATTGCCTCTGACACACGAGAAAACTGCATAACTGACACAGTAGCATTATTGTGTTTCTTATTTGATAATGGCCACAAAGTGAGTAAAAACAAAGTTCAGTTGTGTAGGGATAAAGTAAAATATTTAGGACATGAATTATCAGCCACAGGGCGTACTATCCTGTCTGACAGGAAGGAAGCGATTTTACATGCTCCAAAACCACAAACCAAAAAACAGATGATGTCATTTCTTGGACTGACTAATTACTGCAGGGCATGGATCCCTTGCTATGCAGAACTGACTAGTCCACTTTCTGATTTGATGTACAAAGATGATATTTCAATGTCAACCGTGTTGGAATGGAACAAAGATGCTGAGGAAGCTTTTGTGAAAGTGAAACAAACATTAGTGTCATCCACAGTTTTGGCACTACCAGATTATAGTAAACCATTCATTCAAACAGTAGATTGTAAGAATAAGTTCATGACTAGTGTTTTGGTACAAGCATATGGTTCAAAATTAAGGCCAGTCGCCTACTACTCATCTAAACTGGATGCAGTGGCAAGTGCTCTACCACCATGTGTGCGAGCTGTTATTGCAGCCTCCATGGCTGTTCAAAGTAGCAGTAATGTTGTTCTATTCCATCAGCTGACATTGAAAGTTCCACATGCAGTTTCAGCACTTCTGTTACAAACAAACATGACCTTCTTATCTCCAGCAAGACATCTTTCGTGTATGTCGTTACTGTTATCACAACCACATCTTACTGTAGAATGATGTACAACATTGAATCCGTCGACATTGATGCCTTTACCTGAGGATGGTGAACCGCACAATTGTCTCGATGTAGCAACAGGTTGTATGAAGGCCCGCGCTGATCTACTGGATACGCCCATCCCACACAGTACAATTGTGTATGTGGATGGTTCCTCCACTAAAAATGCTTATGGACAAACACAATCTGGATATGCTGTTGTCACAAATTCACAAGTATTGGATTCGAATTCATTACCATCGTCATTCTCAGCGCAAGCAGCTGAATTAGTTGCTTTAACTGCAGCTTGTCATTTGTTTAAAGGGAAATCTGTAACAATTTACACAGACAGCCAGTATGCTTTCAGCACAGTGCACGTGTTTGCTAAGTTGTGGGAAGAGCGTGGGATGGTGACGTCATCTGGAAAACCGGTGACTCATGCCACTCTTGTAACTGCACTGTTGAAAGCTGTAAAATTGCCAAAGCAGATTGCTATATGCAAATGTGCGGCTCACACCAAAGGCTGTGATGTCATTTCAAAAGGAAATGATCTTGCTGACAGAAGTGCAAAAGCAGCTGCGGCGTCCTCTATATTTGTTGTACAGGAAGAGACCACAGACGTATCGCTGGACCACACAGTACTTGCCGAGATGCAACAACAGGCACCTGACAAAGAGAAACAAATGTGGTTAAACAAAGGAGCTACATTCGCAAATGATTTGTACTCATGACCACAAAAGAAACCCATATTGCCAAAAAATATGTTCAAATGGGCAGCTATCATGAGCCATGGCGTGACGCATGTCTCATCAGGGGGTATGATATCGCAATTACAATTACAATTTTTTGTCTTTATGGGTTTGATGCATATGCAAAACAGCATTGTAGAGCATGCATGACATGTGCAAAACACAACTCACAAGGCAATTTGAGACCCCAAAGAGGCAAATTTCCAACACCACAATATCCCTTTCAAGTGATTCATATGGATTATATACAGTTGAGTAAACATGAAGGGAAGGAATTTTGTCTAGTCATAATTGATGCCTTCTCAAAATGGGTAGAATTGTTCCCCACAAAACATGCAGATGCACTTACAGTGGCTAAAGCATTGTGCAAAGACATCATTCCACGATTTGGAATACCAGAAACAGTCTATTCAGATAATGGAGCGCACTTTGTTAATACAATAGTGCAATATGTAGGAGAAGCGATACAGATTAATCTCAAAAATCACTGTGCTTATCATCCACAAAGTGCCGGATTAGTGGAAAGGATGAATGGGACAGTAAAAAACAGACTTAGAAAGACTATGGACGAAACAGGCAGACCATGGACACACTGTATAGATTTGGTGAAGATGTACATAAACATAACTTGCACCACGGGTTTGACACCTTATGAAACATTGTTTGGAAGAAAATATCGACTACCATATTATGGGCAAATTTGGGATGTACCTGAGGAAGCCAATTTGGCAGATTACATGAGGAAGATGTTAGAAAGACAACAAGGGAGAGTTTCAAACACTGATGATCCCATTTCTCCACAGGATGACCCTAAAGTGGTACCTGGAGACTGGGTGTTGATAAGAAGCATCAAGAGAAAACACTGGCATTCACCTAAGTGGGAAGGGCCCCATCAAGTACTACTCACAACACCCACAGCCTTGAAAATTGGGGAAAGAAGTACATGGATTCATTTAACTCACTGTAAGAAAGTCATTTCTGCAGACACAGACAAACAGTAAGAACAGTAGGATAAGACTAGTAATAGTGTGTGAGCTTGGTGTTAAGATCCAGGTTAGACACGAAAGCTAGCAGAAGACATTAAGAAACCACTGTTCTGAATATAGGTGTGCTGTAGTGTGTAGAAATGACGAAAGTAAAAAACAAAAAGAACGAGGGTCCCTGGACCCCATGGACAGGCCTTATTATGCTACTTTTCTTTTTCGGATTGGGCTTATTATTGAAAGCCATAAGCCTGAAACGAAATAACAGGGACGTTGACGTTGGAAACATAAAGAGCACCACAATTGGAGTAGATAAAACTACAATGGGTACTGCAAGTCATCGCGGAAGACGCTATGTGGTTACATCAGGGAAGAAAACATGTTATAATCATGGAAGGATGATACTCTGTGGTTTAAATCCCTGCGAGGACGAGGAAACGTCCTATCCATGGTTTTATGCCTGCTACACCACGCCCAAGATCTATTATGTTGTACAGATCCCCTTTTTGGCCCTCAGGCAGAGCAGCTGGGTTAACGACCCAGAACGATGGCTGCATTATGATTTTTATATGACCACGGGTTTTCCAAACCGTCCTAGCCATTGGTGGGGAAATACCTTTCTCACAAATGGTCACTGGGCACAGAATTCTTATGGGTGGACAGATGATGCAGTTAAATGGAAAAATATCATATCAAACTTAACAGTCAGCGGCCGTACTAAAACAGTAACGTTCACCATAAATTCATTGGAAGTTCCAATAAGCAACCCAGTGCATGTCTGCCATACGTTTGCACTGTGTGCTTATAAAGCGGGGTATGATCCCTGCTGGAAGATTGTGTTGTGCCCACAAACACCGAACACAAATGTGTCAAGGAACATTATCAACCAAACAACAAAGGGCAAGCTCTTGCCGGGACCAGGGTCAGTAAGGGCAAAGCAGGCTCGTTTACACAAAGGTCCGCTATCTGCAGACGACTGGTTCTTAGTGACCACTGGAATTAGCGGACAGAATAATAATTGGCTTTTAATGGCAGAACAAGCTGCTAATTCCACTAAACAGGACTGTATAGTATGCATGGGTCCAAGACCAATATTGCAGGTCATACCAGCAGCCATGGAACAAAGCTGCGTACTACTGGTAATGACCAGCACATCAATGACACCCGAACATAATTGCTCAAGGTGGGATAAGATTTATCCACTATCTGCCATGTCAAAAAAACAAACCGCTGTTCTCTGAAAAAGTAGCACTAGGCAATTATACGTGTGTAAACCTCACAGGAACAGGAAAACAGGTGGGGTCATTAAATCACAGCATCTGGTGCCAAAATGTTGTCCAAACCAACATGCCCTTTAAGCCAGTAAGTAGGAGTGATGTATGGTGGTGGTGTGGTGATAACAGAATCTTTGACAGACTGCCAAGAAATGTGTCAGGTTATTGTGCATTAATATCATTATTGTTACCAGTTAAAGCCATACCCATGGCACCTGAAGAAGTCATGACATATACAGCCTCTCTCATTCCTGAAGACTGGCAGAAAGGCATAACCAGACATAGAGTAAAAAGAGATTGGAAAGGAGTGGGAGATCCAACATATATTGATGCGATAGGAGTCCCCAGAGGAGTGCCTGACGAGTATAAACTGGCTGATCAAATAGCAGCTGGATTCGAATCCTCCATCTGTTGGTGGTGTTCAATTAATAAGAACGTGGACAGAATAAACTACATCCACTACAATGTACAGAAATTAGGAAATTGGACTGAGGAAGGATTTAAGGCTGTCCATTCACAGTTAGAAGCCACGTCCCTTATGGCCTTCCAGAACCGTATTGCTCTGGATATGTTGTTGGCAGAGAAAGGAGGTGTTTGTGCCATGTTCGGAGAACAATGCTGCACATTCATTCCCAACAACACAGCTGCAGATGGCAGCCTCACTCAAGCCATCGACGGTCTGAGGACGTTGAACAGGAAGATGAAAGAGCACAGTGGAGTAAACTCCGAAGGCTGGGATTGGTGGCTGGAAGGGATGGGAAAATGGAGGTCTTTGATTTCTTCACTATTAGTGTCTATAGCAGTGTTTGCTGCGATTCTAACATTGTGTGGATGTTGTTGTATTCCATGTCTTCGAGGCCTTGTAAATAGAATGATAACCACAGCAATAGGTCCAGGACCAGGAGGGGGACCAGCTTCATATCCACTCCTGGGGCAAAACGACGAGGAGGAGGAAGATGACTCTCATGACCTGTACCCAGACCAATGGAAGTATGATGACCCAGACACCGATGATGATGACAATGATGACATAACCTCTGGGGTGTAAGCCTGTAGAACATACCATGATGAACCTCTTAGTGAAAATCCCAAAAGAAGTGCTAAGCTAGGTGATGCCTACTATATGTTTAACAAGCGATAACAGGAGGGAAATGTTAAAGATTTTATATATATATATATATATTTTTATCACTGTTAAACATTTGTACCTTTGTCTTTATTCGTTATTAAAACTTTAGACGTTATTGTGCTGTTTTACACCTGTCTTTACAGTAACCCTGAGAATGTACTTGTTATTATTACACTGATAGCACAACTTTGTTTTTGTAGCCCTTAACGACTGGGAGTGAAGCATGCTGGGGTCAGTCTGAACTGGGAGTGAAGAGATGGAGGTTGTTTTGACTGTTGTGAATTTATGACCTTGTGCTGTGTGAGTACAGGAACATTCCAAGCAGATGCAGAACGGATGATAAGTGCAAACCACAAGCACTGAATGTGCAGCCGATGACAAATTCAACAGCCTGGGTCAACAGCAGGGAACAGGACATGCTGACCGTTAACGGTAGACGAGACAAAAGGAAAGAAACTGTTTTTCCACGCAGCTGCACTTATTGGCATATGTGTTTGTTTTACGGGAAGAAACTTGTCTTGCGATGTTTCCCCCCACCCTTAGGACAAGTTTCACAATGTGGGTAGGGCTTTCTCCTAATAAAAAGAGTGAGCATGCGCAGCAGTCTTTAGTGCTCTCAGTGGTACTACGTGTACGGACTGTCTGCACTCCTCGCGAGCTAAATTTGACTTTCTGTCTCACTGGTGTTTCTTGACTCTGTTGTCTTATCAAGGTTTTAAGAATGTTTGGAGGAGAAAATACCCATCACCAACGGCGTGTAAAACGGCGATAGAGCCCACATCGCTGTCCTCAAAGGTGTTTTAACCGGCGACAGAGGCAGACAAAACGGCAGCACTAGCGGACAGTACGCTGTTCTAAACGCCACCTCCCGGTTAACGGCGTTCCAAATGGCCGATAAGCGGCGGTCAGTATAAAAATGCTAGCGCGCTGCATGCAAGCCTCACTCATGGCCAGCTCCAGATATTTTTGCAGAGAAGCTCCAGTATGCCTCCTAAAATAAAATTGTCAGTGGCAAGGACTTACCAAGTGGTCTGGTTCAGAAGCAGAGGGTAGCCCTGTGGTGGAGACGAGCAACACGTTGAGGAGGGAAAAAGGAGAGAAAAGAAAAGGCTGAGAGATGATCTCCCTCCCCCTGCAGTGACAGCTGCTTCAGCCTATTATACTCTGGGGGCGGTGCCTATATGCAAAAGTTCCTGGAGGAACGCAGGATTTCCCTGGATAAATCCAGCAGTACACAGGGCATTATCGGCGGCAGCAGAACACTGCCATTCTCACGCGCATCTTAACCTGCGATTGTAAAGGATAGAACCCTCATTGCCTGACGTGTGCCGGATGCTACGGCATCAAAACTCCGCTTTATTCTGCGGATTTAGCGGCATTTTATCCACGTATTTGCGGCTAGTACGGCGCTCAAAACGCCGGTGAAATGCTCCGCCCCTTTCCACCGCGAAAACAGCCGGAACTACCGCGAACTTCGGTCTACGTACTACCCACGGACAAAAGCGTCTATGTGTAACCTGGGCTTAAGACTAAAGCCCCCTTCACACATAGCAAGAATGTGCAGGAACCAAGTCCAATACGGTAAATATTGCCATAATCTGACACAGTCGGGAGGAAAAGAGGTGTAGTCTGCATTGTCGGAGCGCAGACAGACTGATCTTGTCCACACCTGTCAGATCACATTCAGAGAGTATGTAGATGACACAGACTGCTGTCAGACAGTCAAAAAAGGCGCTGCAGACTGGCCTATCTCCAAATGTCTGGATGGCAGACCTGAGGGCTGTTTTACACATGCGCACGGGCACTGTGCGCACACGTGTGGGGCTGCAATCATCACTCAGCCGTGTGTCTGTGTGTTTGTGTGTGTATGCATAATGCTGCATGGGCCACTAATCACGCAGGGCGCATGCGCGCGCCTGCCACCTGTAATAATGTCCACCGCCCCGGAGTTTAAAGGAACTGTTGAAATGTATGTGGCATGCTTCATCATGATAATAATTATTATCATGTACAGTGAATGTGAACAGCGGCTGTCAAACTGAAAGCTCCGTGCACTACTGCGCGCATGCCGCCGCAAATCTGAACAGGCTGTTATATCCACAATAGACCTTACAGTACAGATATTTGTCCATTCCTTCCCATGGGTGACATAAATTGTCTACATCATAACACAGGCAGCTGCGCCTTTCTGTGGTGTGCAGTAACGCGTCATTGCACGTCAGGCTCAGAGCTGGACGGATCTCATGCTGTAATAAATGTTCGCCTTCTAACTCTGGAGGAGATATAACATGGAACTTGTGCCAGGCTGTTACACCATTAATAAACATGAATCTTACCTCCAACAGCGATATGGGGGACAGTAGCCTGCAGTTAGAATCCTCTCACCCAAAAGAAAAAAATTAATCCCATGTGATAATCCAACCATCGCGGTGTCCAGAGTTGCGTTGTGCTCCTGAAGTGTCCAAACAAGAAAAAAGAAAGTTCCCTGGAAAGGCGCTCCATCTGAGGGACTGCATGGCCTAATGCCAGCAAACTTTAGAGCGAAGCTGTTCAGTGGCAGGTGCGTGCACGTGCTCCCCACGCATACGCTTAGTGGCTCATGCAGCGTTATGCATACACACACACACGTGCGCGCGGCTGAGTGATAATTACAGCCCCATGCATGTGCGCATAGTGCACGTGAGGAAAACAGTGCTCCGGTCTGCCATCCAGACATTTGGAGATTGGGCAGTCTGCAGCTCCTTTTATGGACATCTAACAGCAGTCTGTGTCATCTACATACGCTCTGGATGCGATCTGACAGGTGCGGACAAGGCAGTCTGTCTGCACTCCAACACTGCAGACCACACCTCTTTTCCTCCCAACTGCGTTGGATTATGGCAATATTTGCTGTATCGGGCATGCTTCCAGCACATTCTTGCTATGTGTGACAGGGGCTTTCGGAATAAGGATAGGGAAGTGTGGGATGAGCCGCTTGGTCTGCTGCCACCACCATTTGGACTCGGATAAGCGACAGAGAATGAATGAATGAATTTAAATACATGACAGTGTAACACTATATGTATGAAACAACTTTAGACCCCTAGTGTAAGGACCACTAAAGGCGAGCAGTGCTCAGCAGAGCCTCAAATCTTTGCCCTCCACATTAATATTCACTGCATAATGCTGTGCATTCTACTATTCAATTGAAAGGCAATTATGGTTGAAAAGTCCACGACTTTCATTTTGCAATCTGTAACAACAGGCATGCTTGCAAGTACACATTTGGAATTTAAGATTGTTAATTCTACACAGGACAATGTTGCACATAAATAGTGTGAAGATTATTGTTTACTCTGCAACAATAGGTGCATTGAATTTTCAGATATAAATCAGCACCAAAAGCACCAAATCTCACATTTGGGAATTCAAACCAGAGAATATTTTGTAATTTTACTTTATTCTTTAATGATCAATATCGGCAGTATGTACTTGTTTTTTTTTTTTTCAAGCAATAGCTTTTCTGTGTGACTAATCAGTGAAGGAAAATGGAGGTACTGTTTTTGAATGAAGACTTTTTAAAACCCAGCAGAGGTCACAATAGGTAAAACATCATCCATCACTGTTAAAGTGGCACATTAATCATTATTAGTCAAGAATTTGATCGCAAAGGCGCAACTACATTTTCTATATTTTATGGCATAGAGAAATATGAGGGCTTTGACTTAAACATGGTAGTCATGTAGTTGTTGTTGCTTCACAGCGAGAAGGTCTCAGGATCGCTTCCAACTACGTCCTTTCTGTGTGGTGTTTGCATGTTCTCTCCATGTTTGCGTGGGTTCCTCCTGTGCCCAAAGACATGCAGGTTAGGTTAAATTTGAATTGACCATAGGTGCAAATTAATTTGTCTATATACGAGGTCTGTGAGAAAAGTATCCGACCTTTTTATTTTATGCAAAAAATATATGGATTTGATTCACATGTTTTTACGTCAGCCAAGCTTGAACCTTCATGCGCATGCGTGAGTTTTTTCACGCCTGTCAGTTGCGTCATTCGCCTGTGGGCAGGCTTTGAGTGAGCACTGGTCCACCCCTCTCGTCGTTTTTTCATTGCGAGGAAATGGCGGAATGATTTGGGCGTTGTTCCATCAGACTTTTTTCAGAAACTGTTAGAGACAGGCAGCTGGAAACCATTCGGAAAATTCACATGTCTTTCGGTGAAAAGTTTATGGGCTTCACAGAGATTACGGAGTGTTACTACCGCTTTAAGGACGGCCTTTAAGGATGCCTATCTCGGCTTTCAGTGGCTTACCAGTCGAGTGAGTATAAGAGAAATTGTGAAGAGCTGGGCATGTCCCAACTTGTCCTCTGACACTCCAAAACGGAGGTGTTCTTTGTCTCGCTCCATCAGCGGCTCCGTCGTGACGCGCAAAGCCTCCGTGCGGCTTTCCATGACAAAAATCTCTTGTTAAAAGTGAAATCTGCCGGAAAATGGCTGATGTCCAGCTCTTGTGATAACCAGAGAAATTGCACACGACGGTCCGGGATCGACACAGCCATCTGTTTAGAAATGAAATGGTGGTTTCTGCCTGTCGATCGCGGCTCGGAGCGCGGCGCGCCGTGCGCCATTGTGGGCTGTCCTTAAAGCGGTAGTAACACTCCGTAATCTCTGTGAAGCCCATAAAATTTTCATCGAAAGCCATGTGAATTTTCCGAATGGTTTCCAGCTGCCTGTCTCTAACAGTTTCTGAAAAAATTCTGATGGAACAAAGCCCAAATCATTCTGCCATTTCCTCGCAATGAAAAAACGACAAGAGGGGTGGACCAGTGCTCACTCAAAGCCAGAACACAGGCGAATGACGCAACCGACAGGCATGGAAAAAACTCACGCATGCGCACGAAGGTTCAAGCTTGGCTGACGTAAAAACATATGAATCAAATCCATATATTTGTTGCATAAAATAAAAAGGTTGGATACTTTTCTCACAGACCTCGTATGTCAGCCCTGCGATAGACGGCCGACCTGTTCGGGGTGTACTCTGCCTCTCGCTCAGTGACCGTGTCCTGATTTTGTCATATTCTAGTATTGGGTGTTATACAGCCATGCCACTCTGTGTGTACCAGATCCTGTCAGATCTCACAAGTGAAGTAGGTCTTGATTATTACTTAGTTGGGAAACTCCTTGGGAACACCAGGAGCTGCTTTTTCTTGTATAACTGGAGTTTTTTTCAGGAAGGGCCTGCAGTGTAAAACCTGTGCCAAATCCCAGTGCAGATCTATGCTGGATCTCCTGGTGCAACCCTGAACAACCATACCCAACCAAATGGACAAGAGAAGAGGTTTGGATATTGTCTTAAATGGGTCTTAAATGTAAATGCGTACTGGACTTAGCTGGGAAAGTAATCTGCATTGGACTGATGCCCCAATTCAATTCACTTTCAGTTAATTTCATTTATATATGTAGCACCAAATTACAACAAAGCTGCCTCAAGGCGCTTCACACAAGTAAGACCTAACCTTACCAACCCCTAGAGCAAGCACACAGTGGACAGTGGTAAGGAAGAACTCTCTCTGATGATACTGAGGAAGAAACCTCAAGCAGACCAGACTCAAAGGGAGTCATCCAGGGGGAGTCATTTATTCGCATCTTCTTCATGCTATGGAATACAGAGATACAGTAGTGTTCAGAATAATAGTAGTGCTATGTGACTAAAAAGATTAACCCAGGTTTTGAGTATATTATTGTTCCATGGGAAACAAGGTACCAATAGATTCAGTAGATTCTCACAAATCCAACAAGACCAAGCATTCATGATATGCATACTCTTAAGGCTATGAAATTGGGCTATTAGTAAAAAAAAGTAGAAAAGGGGGTGTTCACAATAATGGCAGTGTGGCATTCAGTCAGTGAGTGTATCAATTTTGTGGAACAAACAGGTGTGAATCAGGTGTCCCCTATGTAAGGATGAAGCCAGCACCTGTTGAACATGCTTTTCTCTTTGAAAGCCTGAGGAAAATGGGACGTTCAAGACATTGTTCAGAAGAACAGCATAGTTTGATTAAAAAGTTGATTGGAGAGGGGAAAACCTATACGCAGGTGCAAAAAATCACATCAACTGGCCCAAAGTGAAATGGAGGAATATTTTGTGGACTGATGAGAGTAAAATTGTTCTGTTTGGGTCCAAAGCCCGCAGACAGTTTGTGAGACGACCCCCAAACTCTGAATTCAAGCCACAGTTCACAGTGAAGACAGTGAAGCATGGTGGTGCAAGCATCATGATATGGGCATGTTTCTCCTACTATGGTGTTGGGCCTATATATCATATACCAGGTATCATGGATCAGTTTGGATATGTCAAAATACTTGAAGAGGTCATGTTGCCTTATGCTGAAGAGGACATGCCCTTGAAATGGGTGTTTCAACAAGACAATGACCCCAAGCACACTAGTAAATGAACAAAATCTTGGTTCCAAACCAACAAAATTAATGCCTCGCAGATGTGAAGAAATCATGAAAAACTGTGGTTATACAACTAAATACTAGTTTAGTGATTCACAGGATTGCTAAAAAAGCAGTTTGAACATAATAGTTTTGAGTTTGTAGCGTCAACAGCAGATTCTACTATTATTGTGAACACCCCCTTTTCTACTTTTTTTTTTTTACTAATAGCCCAATTTCATAGCCTTAAGAGTGTGCATATCATGAATGCTTGGTCTTGTTGGATTTGTGAGAATCTACTGAATCTACTGGTACCTTGTTTCCCATGTAACAATAAGAAATATACTCAAAACCTGGATTAATCTTTTTAGTCACATAGCACTACTATTATTCTGAACACTACTGTCAGCACCAGCACCACTGGGCTTCAGGACCTTTATAGGACTTCTTTATGTTGGGTAGAAGAATATAAAAAATTGCAGTACCTGAGACATTGTTCGGATTGACATTGCTTAGATATCATGCAAAGCACAATTTATTTATTTATTTATTTATTTTTTAATTAATGTGGTGGCACAAATGGATTCAGCATGTAAGAAAACAAAAATATTTGTATCTGTATGATGTATAAAGACCTAGCATTTTGAAGATATTTTGGGACAGCATGGTGGCCATCTTAGATTTTTGTTTTTATTATCCTCAGCAGAAAAAAAACTGACCATGAAATATCTCATTTTTTAATTTATTTTTTATTTTATATCAAACTGTCTGTGCAAAATTTGGTGCTGTCATTTCACACATCTGCCCCATTACAAGTCATGCTCAAATGCAGTATAGTTTTCTATTTTCTTTTTCTTTTTTTTTCTTTTTTTGTTACATGCTAAAAGTCTTACAACCAAAATCACATTGAAAAATGGAAAAAAAAGAAAAAAAAAAAGAAAAACAAAGGAGCTTGGCATGATATTTGTGCAAGATTTGGTGCTTTTACCATATAACACACAACTGTAGTGATATTTTATTTTTAAAAGATACTGTTGAATTTATTTCAACAAATGTTTTTTCAAAGTGCATCTCTGATGTGATTATGAATATTTAACATTGCATTTCTCAGAGTTATAACGCTGGAATACTTTGCCTAAGTGAACGAGGTGCCTCTATAGTGTTGTGGCTAATGGTTGCTATGGTTTCTGTGCATGCTCTTTAGGACAGAATATTGATTTATTCCTCAAGAGCTGTGGCTGTATCCTTGGCAAATCACCTATTGTTATGATAATAAAACATCCCTTTGTAGCCAATGAGAGCTAGTTTAGCCCTACGACAAATTAAAGGGTTTCTCGCACTGCTGTTATTAACTTTTAACCCAAATAAAGGCACCAGCTCGAGTGCTGGTTGAGCCTGAATCTGGTCATGTGCATTGAAGCAGTGACCATTTGGTGGGACCATCTTTGAGATTAGTCCATCCTTTGGGCCGGAAATAGAAATCCTTTATATGTGCTATTAAAATCCAGGTGTTTATATACATTATTTGCCTGCACAAATGCTACAAATTTGGCAGTTCCGGTTACATATAAATACACAAGCCTCTGAAATAAATATGCAACATGTGGCATTCTGGAGCATGCATGTTAATGGCAGAAGTTGAAGAATCAGATTTGAGATGAATAATACAGCGAAGGTGTCGTCCAGATTGAGACACTTCCCCCAGTGAGCGCAGACACACAGGAAAAGCAGCCATTCAGCAGTGGGATGGATTCTGACTACTAAAGAGGAAGAGGCAGAGAGAGCAAGAGAGAGAGAGAGAGAGACAGCGCGCAAGAAGGGGGGAGCGGTGGGAGAGAGGAAGCAAAAAGACAGTGAAAGGCTCCTCCAGATGGAAGAATATAAATCTGTATGTTAACAGGACTAAAGCGTAAAGTCTGCAAGTGTTTTTTTTCCTGGCGGGGGGGAGGGTGGCCGTAAAGCATCAAGAGGTGGTCTTCATGATAAACAGGATTTGTGCAAATAGGAAAGTGGAAGCCGTCAACGCTGTGAGCGCGGGTTGTCAAGCACAGTGGTGGGGCTGATTGGAGGTCTCTGACCCCCCGATTTTCATCCTGGAAGAAAATACAAGACCAAAGAGACTTGGGAGACAACAGAAGGTGACGGCGAGGGACCAGTGAGCCATTTCTGTCTTTATTACTTCCATTCACAAAGCAATTGCATCCCATCGTCACAGCGATGTAGACGCATTCTCTCCGATTGGAGAAGGAAGGGTCCCATTGCTGGCTGAGGCATAGCGCCTCTCTCAAAACCGCCAGTCCTTTTCATCGCCCCCCCCCCCCCAACCACCATCGCTCGTCTCTGTTCCCACGCCTGCTTTTTTTCTTTTTGTTTTGTTTTGCCCCTCTGTTCTTGTGCCTTGTGTTCTTGTCCCTTTTCACACCACTCAGACATCAGGAGGCATTGCGATTTGGTAGAAGTGGGTGTTTCTGGAGCTGTCATTGTGTTTGGTGCCGCTACAAAGGACAGCTGAGCAGGGAGTGAGAGAGACAGCGACAGTGAGACAGTGACACGAAAAGACTACAGGAACTGCTGACAACCACCACAAGGTGAATTGTGATGAACAGAAAACTGTTACCGAGACTGAAAGGTAGCCATTTTCTTCTAATTATTTCCTGTTATTGAGGGAATTTTTTAAAAAAAAGAAGCAGTGTGACAAATCAACACTGCAGTTTGAATTCCGCTATTGCTGTTGCTAAGCAAAGTGTCTATCGTGAAGTTCTTGTGGAAATAGTGTTGAGTATCATTCTGCAGCCATGAAGGGAAGCTCAGAGGAAAGCATTGAAAGCACCAAACCTTCCAACCTGCAAGTTTTTGCAAACATATCCACTCTACATGGCATGAGTCACATATTTGCATACGGGCACATGACATTCCGGCGCGTCCTCTGGACTCTTTCCTTCCTCGGGTCTCTAGCCTTACTGATGCTGGTGTGCATGGATCGGGTGTCGTACTACCTGGAATATCCTCACGTTACCAAGCTTGACGAGGTGGCGGCAACAAACCTCACGTTCCCATCAGTTACTTTCTGTAACCTCAATGAGTTCCGCTTCTCCAAAATCACCAGAAATGACCTCTATCACGTGGGGGAGCTGCTGGCCCTCCTCAATAACAACTACCAAATAGCTAACCCACACTTGGCTGAGCCTGAGGTTCTGGCTGCCCTTAAGGATAAGGCAAACTTCCAGAACTTCAAGCCCAAGCTGTTCAACATGACTGATTTCTATAACCGCACAGGTCATGACATCAATGACATGCTTCTGCAGTGCACCTTCCGAGGAGAGGATTGCTACCCCATGAACTTCACCACAGTGAGTATATCCCTAACTTGAGCGCTATATTTTTTGCTATCTGTTCCTTGCCAGATTTGACAACCTGTTTCTATCTTTCTTTACTTTTATAATAAGACTTCAGCAGTTGTCTGAGTTCATAATTATTGTGCTTGTTAACTGAACAGAGATCGGTGTTAAATTCTCTGGCAGTTGATATTCACCATTTATGCTGAGGTTGTAAGCAGAGTGTGTGTGGCGTGTCAGGGATGAGATGTCACTCTGAGGTCAAGTAGGTAGTTTAACCTTCTACGTTATCATTTTTTTCTTTTGAGAGAAGGGGAGTTGAGTTTTTATAGTTCCTCTTTGGGTTTGTAACTGACTTGTCCTGTATTATATCTGCCCCTTGTTTGGTCACTGTATTATTTATTCATTCATGTGACTGTGGATTAAGTGTTGTTTATGGGTTATTGCTTGGTCTGCAGTAGCTGAAATGCAATATTATTGCACATTTGATTGCTGTTTTTAGAAATATGCGTAATGTCTTTCAGTGTGATCAGGTGATTAATTCTACAAACTATGTGGCTATTGCTAAAAAAAGAAATCCCACAATTTCATTCCCTGTATCCAGTGATTGAAGTTTACTTACCTATCAGTGGTTTCATTTGGTTGAGACTTGATTATTTTGAGTCACATTTTTTTCCACATTGTGACACACAGGGATGTTAACACATTTTTTTTCTTCAAATATCTTGATAGTTAAGGGTTATTATTGTTACTACACTGTTATAAACAGGGTGTGACTGAAGGGTCTTTATGATTCTAGTGTCTTGAGGGTGAAGATTGCTACACAGATGCACTTAAACATTACAATATGACACCTGTCCCACAAAAAAGTATGTCATTTGGTCGTAAAACACTTTAAATTTATATTGTATGGTTCGGACAATCACCAAGTGTGAATAATAAGAAAGTCGATTGTTATTTAACCATTGTTAATAAGAAATCTAATCGTGCCATGCATTATTTATTATGTATTTTTGGGGGGTGGGGGTATGCTTGGTGCAACCCAGTGCACAGATATGAGCAGACTCACAGTGTTAAATTGCTTATTAAACTTAAAAAAAAACAAAAAAAAATTCAGGTGATTCATCCACAATTCCATTAGACAAAATTCTAATAGCTCTGTGTGGCATTAGTTTATTTAACAAAGAATCCTTTTCATTTACATAAAAACAAACACATTGAAACATTTCTTGTTTCATTACCACTCAGAGTTGGTCACTTTCAATATATTGGTCCTTTTCTGTCACTGCTCCAAGATCAGTTGAACGTGGGCACTTATTAAGTATTTTATTGCCGTCTTTAACAAATGCAGATTTTGATATTTTCAAGATTGGGCCCCCAGGGCACTGGTCACCAATCGTGTTCTTGGAGAACACATATTATGCACATTCTCCTATTTCCTTGCTCTTTTCATAGTTAATTAGCTCAGTTAATATGTTTTCATCCAATAAACAGCTAGCAGGTACCAGATTTGACTAAGTGGGTGCAGAAAGATGGTAAAAAGATTGAAAATGTGCAGGGCAGGTAGTTGATTTCTAGGACAGTGTGACTTCTGCACTATTCACTTCCACTAAACTGTATGAAATAATCCAGAACATTGGGTTAATTTGGATGCGGTGGGAAGAAATATGTTTTCATAGTTGCCGCATTAGCCTGTTGTGGCGTTGCAATTAGTGTAACTTAATTGAGAGAGTGGCGACATGACGAGTTGAAAAAAAAAATGGTCACGTGACTCATGGTGCCATCTTGGGTTCAAAATAGTGTTTGCTGTTAATCTCTCTGAATGTAAATCCAGCTATTTTATTTATTTATTCGCTGAAAATGCTGGGTTGCTGTTTTTTTGGAGGCACATATAGACACAACAAGGGTTTGTACAGATCCCGTTCAGATCCGAACAGATGAAAAATTTAGGAAGGTAAAGTCAGCCGTGTGGGATGGAAGCCGGTATCATTGTCAAAGCTTTGAGAGTTAAATTTATTGTTCAGTCCCATGTACAGTAAAACTCACCTAAACGGTCATCTTATAAACCAGATATTCGCAGTCCCAAAGTTTTTGTATTGTTTTCCAGGTAATAAACTCCGTATGTAACGGATTTTGTACAATGGATTTTCGCTCACATCAGATAAAACATGACAATCGCAATGTGTTTCCATTAAAAACCCAGAGCAGTCTGGACGTGCACAGTAACAGAGGTACAAATTAAAGTTCAGCACTGACTCTCACCGATTCGAGGAAAGTGATGACTGGAGTCATTGCCGTGATTAAAAGTTCAACCGTTTTTTCCACATCAGACACAAAAGGCTGTGATTTAACACTTTTCTGCTTTCACTCCTTCATCTGCCATCATATTATAATAGTATTTGCAGTGCGCAGGCTGATTAAAAATGGATCAAAAAAGTCTGCATCACATTTACAGCACAAAGTCGGTAAAAGAGGAAAATGTACACCTTACCTTTGGTTTGGAGGTGATGATTGTAGAAAGAAGCTCGTTGAGGGTCAAATTAGTCCATAATAAATCCAGAGATGCAGAACTTTAAAACTGTCACGCACGTCATTGCATTACATGAAGTAACAGAGCTGCATAAATCAGTCTTTAAATTAATTAAATAAATCATCATAAATTGTAAATTTGATAACTTAACTATTTTTATATTTATTTTGATAGTACCTGTACCTGGATGTTTTGCTGTATGTGGTTAAATGATTTTAAAACATGTTGAAAACATTAAAGGTTCATTCAATAGTTCAGCGGAGTTGGAACCAAAATTGCACCATGTTCAATTAAGGCACATGAATTGCGACTAATTATGTCCACCAACTAAGTTGGGGGAGGTTATGTTTTCACGCCTGTCTGTTTGTGAACAGCCTGTAACCCACAGTTTTTCTTATATCATTATGAAGTTTTACAGAGGATTTGTATCCTGATAGGAAAGAACTGATTCAGTTTTCAAGGTCATAGGTCAAAGGCCAAAAGCAAGAAAAATGTTGGAAAATTAGAAAAATCCCTATCCTTTAACATAGAATTAATATTCAAAAATTCATAACTCTGTCAAAAAAGATTGAATTTCTTTCATATTTGAAAGTGTTATGTAGGATGATATCTATTACTGACGGACAAAGTTTGATCCAGATCTTATCTGGATTACAGATTTTGTGGTTATTTAAATTTAACATGGGAAACCCCATGTAATGTATATTTTCCATTGTATCTTAATCAAATGTGCCCCAATCACTCTCATATTTGAAAGTGACGTGTAGACTGGCACTCACTATCGCTTGACAAAGTTTTATGTGGATCTGATCTAGACTGTGGATTTTGTGGACATTTTAATTTAATATTGGAAAGCCCATTTGGTGTAGTTTGTTCTGCATCTGATCTTTCAGATGCAGAACAAACTTGATCTTTTGCTTTTTATTGTTAATAAAAAGGAAACACCTTTTTATTAACAAGAATACAAATCGGTACCGATTGCTCATTGATGGTCTTCAGAATTGTTCTGCGCTTTGTTTTTTGATGAAGAAAAGATCTTTTTCGTGTTGTTTTTTTTCAGGCAGTGCTCAGTTTCATGAGAAACCAATCCCTCATGGAGGCTATGCACTGCTTGCAGCAGCAAATGAAAGGATAGAACTGGTTAATGACTCTGGTTGTAGTTTGTACTCGAGTAGTTTGTGATTGATTGATTGATTGATTGATTGATTGATTGATTGATTGATTGATTGATTGATTGATTGATTGATTGATTGATAGTGGGGCTTTATTGAACATGTAACAAATTGTACGTAAGACAAGGATCTTAATAATTAATTTAAAAACTTAAAATTATAAAGAACAATGCACATACGGCCGAGGGTATTTTAACTTTGCATTATATTTTATTTTTTAGTAGAAAAATCTGGCGGTTTAACTGGTGGTTTCAGCTGGCAATGGATCACATTGATTTAATCTGAGTAGTTGTACTGATTATTTACTGGGTTTAAAGTCGTAGCACGCCATGCTGGATTTTGCTGTCAGTGGCCTGGAATGTGTTTGTCAGGATTTGGATGAGTGCCAGCATGCCATACCCATCTCGCTGAGTGTTTGGTGCTGTATCTGATAATAACCTCATACAACTAGCCGCACACACTGATGCTTGCTCAATAATAGAGCAACACTGTTCATAACCTGCTGGAGATGGGGAAAATAAAAACACATCCTAGCTTCTTTTTATTAGAAATACTCCTAAAGCACCAACATTATGTTTTCGACTTCATCAACAAAACCACTGCTTTCTAATATGCACTTATTTTGGTTTTTCTTAGAACTACTGGATTACAGTTCTCTTGCATTATAAATATATTTCAAGGAATACTACAGAATTTTTTTCAAGTATTCAAATGCTCTCACATGAGAGGAAGATTTACATGGCAAAGGGCTGTGAGAGTGATAAGCTTTGACCTTGAATAATTGATGAATTCCTGGGTTATGATGCAATTGGGAATCTAAGTCTTTAAAAAGGTTTTTGCATTGTAATGAATGGGTGAGCAAAAGGAGAATAGTAAGGTAAAGCACCTTTACCTTTGGCCATATCATGAATATTCACGTGAAGCCAGATTTTCTATGAAACTTGACACGGGAGGAGGTATTTTACTTGCCTAGTTGAAAGTGAATAATAATAATGGAGAATCCACACATCTCATCTGTTGCTCACTTGGGCAATTATTACACAGTTTCCAAACATAGAATGACATTTGACAGTTATTCATGGACAGGATATCGAGGTGTAGTCGGGGGAGGAGGGTTTCCAGTTTGGTGGGCTGAGAACTGCTTTTTGCAGATGATGTGGTCCTGTTGGCTTCACCGGCCTGGAGCATGCTGCCTCATCTGATTTGATCCTAATGCTGTTGTTATTGTGTTAGTGGGATTCAACCATTAAATTCTTGAAACCGTTTTACCAAAACATGAATAATATATCATCTTTCTTACCAGAGGGAATAACACACTGGATCAATGCTACAGCAATCTTTAAAAGACGCACTGTTGTGTGGGCCGCTGAAGAGGAGGTACTGCTGGCCCACCACCACCAGAGGGCGCCCTGCTTGGAGTGCGGGCTCCAAGCAGGAGAGGGCGCCAGACCCAGAAGAAGTGACAGCTGTCACTCATCCTCTGCACCAGCTGTCACTCGTTCATCATCACCACCATAAAAGCCGGACTGCAACTCCACCTCCCCGCCGAGAAATCGACTACCATTACCAAGGTAATTTCTCTGTGAACTTAAGACTGTATATCTGTCTAAACTCTTCTTTGCAGCCGTTTTCCTGTCGGTGAAACTCGTCTGTGGAGGTGGCGTTTGAGGTGTTCAGCGACGGCTTCGCAACACCTCCCACCCAGATAAGTGCTCAAACAGGAGCTGCATGAGTGTGTGCTTGGAGGTGGAGACGCTTCCTCCCCCGTTAACTGTGGATTTACTGAGTGTGCGGACTCACACTCACTCATCATATTTCTGCTTTCTGCCAGCAGTACCAGGGTCGACAGCCGAAGACAGAGGCCACCTGGGGACTCGGGACTTGGCGGCTCCGGTGTTCTTCAGACCGTTGGTGGTGGAAGCCGTGTGGGACGCAGCTTCTCTCTCGTCGGGGGTCTTCTATCCTCGAGCCTGCCCACACGTCACCTGGTGTTAAATTGACTGTGCAGATTACAGTACGCTTCGTTGTGTATTATCGCAACATTAAATTGTTACCTTTTTGGCTTATTCATTGTCCGTTCATTTGCGCCCCCTGTTGTGGGTCCGTGCTACGACACCTTCCCAACACGCACACTGCAGTCCCGGAAGCCCAACTTTGGCAAATCACACCATGTTACCTTCCTGTTGCTGCACATGCACATCAAGAAACTTAAAGATGAACCAGTTAAGGTGGAGACTGTGCAAAAATGGTTACACAACACACTGGCTGAATTGCAGGACGGCTTTGATATAATCAATATGGAAGTGTTTAGCACCCACAAATATGTGGACACTGATAGCTACTACAGTAAGTGGTGTACAATCTTATGGGTCCTCAAGACTGTCTGTCTGGGTTTTTCTTAATATGATTTTCTTTAACCAAGATATATAAATCAAGATCTTTTGTCCATGACTATTCAATCAGGCAATAACTATTAGTACTAGTATTGGACCATCCACATCAACCCCCCCCCCCCCCCCCCCCCCCCCCCCCCCCCAGCTAGCTCTTCTGTGTGAGATAGGGTGATATACATACGGGTTCTCGGGTCTCTGCAGCAGTTTAAAGGACATGTCGCACTGAAATCATAATGATTTAGATTTAGACTGTTAGTGACCATCTGATGATCCACCGGGAATACGTTGTGCACTTCCATCAATCAATCAATCAATTTTATAATCACAACAAACAGTTGCCCCAAGGCGCTTTATATTGTAAGGCAAGGCCATACAATAATTACGTAAAAACCCCAACGGTCAAAACGACCCCCTGTGAGCAAGCACTTGGCGACAGTGGGAAGGAAAAACTCCCTTTTAACAGGAAGAAACCTCCAGCAGAACCAGGCTCAGGGAGGGGCAGATTTCTGCTGGGACTGGTTGGGGCTGAGGGAGAGAACCAGGAAAAAGACATGCTGTGGAGGGGAGCAGAAATCAATCACTAATGATTAAATGCAGAGTGGTGCATACAGAGCAAAAAGAGAAAGAAACAGTGCATCATGGGAACCCCCCAGCAGTCTACGTCTATAGCAGCATAACTAAGGGATGGTTCAGGGTCACCTGATCCAGCCCTAACTATAAGCTTTAGCAAAAAGGAAAGTTTTAAGCCTAATCTTAAAAGTAGAGAGGGTGTCTGTCTCCCTGATCTGAATTGGGAGCTGGTTCCACAGGAGAGGAGTCTGAAAGCTGAAGGCTCTGCCTCCCATTCTACTCTTACAAACCCTAGGAACTACAAGTAAGCCTGCAGTCTGAGAGCGAAGCGCTCTATTGGGGTGATATGGTACTATGAGGTCCCTAAGATAAGATGGGACCTGATTATTCAAAACCTTATAAGTAAGAAGAAGAATTTTAAATTCTATTCTAGAATTAACAGGAAGCCAATGAAGAGAGGCCAATATGGGTGAGATATGCTCTCTCCTTCTAGTCCCTGTCAGTACTCTAGCTGCAGCATTTTGAATTAACTGAAGGCTTTTCAGGGAACTTTTAGGACAACCTGATAATAATGAATTACAATAGTCCAGCCTAGAGGAAATAAATGCATGAATTAGTTTTTCAGCATCACTCTGAGACAAGACCTTTCTAATTTTAGAGATATTGCGTAAATGCAAAAAAGCAGTCCTACATATTTGTTTAATATGCGCATTGAATGACATATCCTGATCAAAAATGACTCCAAGATTTCTCACAGTATTACTAGAGGTCAGGGTAATGCCATCCAGAGTAAGGATCTGATTAGACACCATGTTTCTAAGATTTGTGGGGCCAAGTACAATAACTTCAGTTTTATCTGAGTTTAAAAGCAGGAAATTAGAGGTCATCCATGTCTTTATGTCTGTAAGACAATCCTGCAGTTTAGCTAATTGGTGTGTGTCCTCTGGCTTCATGGATAGATAAAGCTGGGTATCATCTGCGTAACAATGAAAATGTAAGCAATGCTGTCTAATAATACTGCCTAAGGGAAGCATGTATAAAGTGAACCTTGTGGAACTCCATAATTAACCTTAGTCTGTGAAGAAGATTCCCCATTTACATGAACAAATTGTAATCTATTAGATAAATATGATTCAAACCACCACAGCGCAGTGCCTTTAATATCTGTGGCATGCTCTAATCTCTGTAATAAAATTTTATGGTCAACAGTATCAAAAGCAGCACTGAGGTCTAACAGAACAAGCACAGAGATGAGTCCACTGTCTGAGGCCATAAGAAGATCATTTGTAACCTTCACTAATGCTGTTTCTGTACTAAGATGAATTCTAAAACCTGACTGAAACTCTTCAAATAGACCATTCCTCTGCAGATGATCAGTTAGCTGTTTTACAACTACCCTTTCAAGAATTTTTGAGAGAAAAGGAAGGTTGGAGATTGGCCTATAATTAGCTAGGATAGCTGGGTCAAGTTTGTTTGCAGCAAACATCTACGGAAAAACAAAGTACTCATGAGTACTCGAGTGTTTCTGACAGGTGACGTCGGTGTTAGAAGTGTCCCAGCGTGCGCTTCAATGGAATGTATCTGCTACCGTTAAAAACGGAGGCACAGATTAATTCCAGTTTACACAAGCTAGCTAGCCACAGAACAGTCCACTTGTCCTCTCTCGGCTCCACAGACAGAGATCATTTTCTAGTTCCACTCAGCCAGAGAATAATGTTCAGATCCACTTGCTCTCAGGTTCAGATCACGCGTGCATAATGGCCGATTGCAGCTCTGCCTTGTGGTACATTAGAGTGTTCATTATATCTTGAAAATATAATCTTCTGAGTTTTTCCAGTAGGAGACATACATCTGCATGTCCAGGCATGTCCATGATCACAGCTTCAGTAAACCAGCATCCTGTGACACAAACAGCAGCATCACGACACTTTAAGTTCCAAAATCAGACAGACTCTGAAACAGTTAAGAGTTTCAGGGTGAAGTGTGTCATCTTCTCTGTAAATCCGAGCCACTGCTTTCAAAGAAAAGCTTCATTATCGGACATAACCGCTTTCGTTTTGCTCTGTCTGCCCCTGTCTGGGATGTTACTGTTTTGCTCTTAACTATGTCACACACAGAGAATTGCCAAGTGAGACGTTTTCTGGAAATGCACCTGTTACCTTGCTTCTGGAGAGGAATAAAAAACATCAGAAACCACTAACTATGAGCTAATGTGTGCAGGGAGACTTACAATCATGAGGATTCTGATGTTGTGTTGCTAACCGGGGCGTTAAAAAGCATGCGACATGTGCTTTAATGCCTACAAAGCAGCAGGGCTAGATGGCATGTCCCCTCATGTTCTGTAGTCCTGTGCTGCACAGTGGCCATTGTTGCATTCAGACATCTTTAACATCTTGATGGCTCAGGCTGTCGTTCTGGACCGTTGTAACCACTCAGTTATTGTACTGGTTAACAAAAAGCCACATGCAACCTGCATGAATGACTTCTTTCCACTGGTGCTCAGTTCACATCAGCCACCCTGAAGTGCCTGAAGAAGCCTGCATTTACAAGCTCCATTGAGCCCCTTCAGTTTGTTTACCAGGCAAACAAATCTGTGGATGATTCTGAGGTCCTCGGTCTCCACTCAGCCCTTGAACATCGGCATCTGCATGCTCTTTCTGGATTACAGTTTTACTTTCCATATCATTCACCTTACTAAGCCTTGGAGGTGCCCACTAACAACTGAAATTGGATTCTGTAATTTTTGAGAATGGCTTCGGGTTAACCACCAGTTGACGATTACAATGGCAGGGATCGCAAGTATCAGCGTTGGACCCCCGCATTAGTACTCAGCTCTTCTGGACTGCCTGTCCACCTACAAACTTGGCAACATTTGACTATTTACAGATGGTACAGCCATCTTAAGATTTATTAATGGAATTGTATTTCAGGCGGTTGATGGAAGAAATACTCTCGTACGGGCAGGCAAACGGTCTTTTCCTCAACACTTACAAGATAAAGAAGCTAATTATATGAGGTCTGTTAGAAAAGTATCCAACCTTTTTATTTTTTTCAAAAACCATATGGATTTGAATCACGTGTGATTGCATCAGCCAAGCTTGAACCTTCATGCGCATGCGTGAGTTTTTTCACGCCTGTCGGTTGCATCATTCACCTGTGAGCAGGCTTTGTGTGAGCAGTGGTCCACCCCTCTCGTTGGATTTTTATTGCGAATAAATGTCTGAATGATTTGGAGCTTTGCTGCATCAATTTTTTCCAGAAACTGTGAGAGATCTCCAGGTGGTAACCATTCGGAAAATTCAAATTTTATGGGGATTACACAGATTAAGGAGTGCTCCAGCCGGTTTAAAGACCGCCCACAGCTGCTGAGAGCGTGCTGCGCTCTGAGCGCCCATCGACAGGCTGAAACAACCAGATCATTTCCAACGTGAAGGCTTTGTTGATCCGGGACGTCGTCTGACTTACACAAAAATGGCAGGAGACGTGGACATCAGTACTTTTTCGGCACATTCCACTGTTACAGGAGTTTTTTTCATGGAAAGAAAAGCGGACGGATGCGCCAACGTGCCGCTCATGGCGCGGCACAAAACCACCTCCGTGTTGGTCTCACAGGACGACATTGAGATGGCTTTCAGACGGCTGTCAGTGGGTTTTCAGTCGTGTGACTAATGTTGTGTGGGCCGCCAGAAGAGGAGGTACTGCTGGCCCACCACCAGAGGGCACCCTGCCTGAAGTGCGGGCTTCAGGCACGAGAGGGCGCTGCCACCACGGACACAGCCTGGGGTGACAGCTGTCACTCATTATCTCATGACAGCTGTCATCCATCTACACTTCATCATTCCACTCCATAAAAACCGGACGTCATCTCCACCTCGTTGCCGAGATATCATCTACCTGTGAAGGTAATATTCTCAGCCTTAACTGTGTCTTAGTCTGAACTCTTTTTGCAGCCGCTTTCCTGTGGTGTTCCCTATCTGAGAGATTGGCGTTTGGTGTGATCAGCGACGGCTTCGCTTCACACCCCAACCAGATAAGTGGTTAGACAGGAGCTGCACGAGTGTGTGTTAGAGGTGGAGGTGGAATTCCCACCATTGTTGTTACTGGGTGTGCACGCACCCACATATGACTGTTTTTGCTCCTCGCCAGCAGTACCAGATCCGACACTCGGAGACGGTGGCCACCTGGGGACTTGGAACTTGGCGGCTCCAGTATTCTCCAGGTTCGGTGGCAGAGGAAATCGTGTGGTTCCGGTTCTTCTCAGGACAGACGTCTTCTATCCTCGAGCCTGCCCACACGTCACCTTTGTGGATTGACTGTTTGCTCAAATTCTGTAATCCTCTGTGTTTTTGTTGTGCTCTTTCACAACAGTAAAGTGTTCATATTCGACTCTTTCATTGTCCGATCATTTGCGCCCCCTGTTGTGGGTCCGTGTCACTACACTTTCCCAACAACTAACTGAGAAATTGTGGATGAGCCTGGACATGCCAGAACATGTCCTGTGAGGCTTCATCATGGCGTTGCTTTGCGCCATGCGGCTCCACCGCGACGCGCGGAATTCCTCCGCTCGTCTTTCCATGACAAAAACTCCTGTAACAGTGGAATGTGCCGTTCATTTCCAAACTGGACACTGTGTTTTATCCGGGACGTCCTCTGACTAGCACAGGAATTGCGGAAGACGTGGACATGAGCACTTTTTCGGCACATTGACAGACGTGCGGAGGAATTCCGCTCGTCACGGTGGAGCCGCATGGCACAAAGCAACGCCGTGATGAAGCCTCACAGGACATGTTCTGGCATGTCCAGGCTCATCCACAATTTCTCGGTTAGTCACACGACTGAAAACCCACCAACAGCCATCTGAAAGCCATCTCAAAGCCGTCCTGTGAGACCAACACGGAGGTGGTTTTGTGCCTCGCCATGAGTGGCACGGTGGCGCATCCGTCCGCTTTTCTTTCCATGAAAAAAACTCCTGTAACAGTGGAATGTGCCGAAAAAGTACTGATGTCCACGTCTCCTGCCATTTTTGTGTAAGTCAGACGACGTCCCAGATCAACAAAGCCTTCACGTTGGAAATGATCTGGTTGTTTCAGCCTGTCGATCGGCGCTCGGAGTGCGGCCGCTCTCAGCAGCTGTGGGCGGTCTTTAAACCAGCTGGAGCACTCCTTAATCTGTGTAATCCCCAAAAAATCGTCCCTCAAAGCCATTTGAATTTTCTGAATGGTTACCACCTGGAGGTCTCTCACAGTTTCTGGAAAAAATTGATGCAGCAAAGCTCCAAATCGTTCAGACATTTATTTGCAATAAAAATCAGATGAGAGGGGTGGACCACTGCTTACACAAAGCCTGCTCACAGGCGAATGACGCAACCGACAGGCGTGAAAAAACTCACGCATGCGCACGAAGGTTCAAGCTTGTCTGATGCAATCACACGTGATTCAAATCCATATGGTTTTTGAAAAAAATAAAAAGGTCGGATACTTTTCTAACAGACCTCGTATACTTCAGGAAGAATCCCCGAAGGTGCAGAGGTGGAACAGGTTGACAGCTTTAGGGGCCTGCAGATCACCGACAACTTCAGGTGGTTAGAAAGCACCTTGGCCACTGTCAGGAAGACACTGTAGTAGCTCTTAATCAGGTTACTGAAGAAAGACAGCCTGAGACTTCAAGACCTCAGCTTCTTACTCGGGCTTGTTTAACGCTGTTACTTTTGATAATTTCCAACATGACCTTCACACTAACAACATAGCAACCCTGGAAGTAGGGTTGGCATGAAAACTAATTTTGTTGGATGATATATTGTTACAGAAACAATTGCAAAGTCATTTTAAGCTTATGCAATTACAACCTTTCAAAGAGAAGAAGACATAAGTCCAATATATGTCATCAGGCCCATTGGTCAAAGCTGGTACCTGTTTACAGCTTGGGGGACTGAAACTATGCATATAAAGTCAATTGACCACAAGTTGAACCCATGTGTATATATTGGTAGCTCCAACTCCTTATCCCACTGAGCAATCTACTCTAAGAAGAACAGTGAACTATTAATCATTAACAATATTCAGACATTGTAAATCGCTTTGGATAAAAGTGTTAAATGAGTGGATGTAATGGAAATTGAATGTTAAAAAAAAAGAAATTGATGTATCCAAAATAAATAAGAGTAATCTGAGATTTCTGACGTCCGCCGATCCAGATCACCTCCAGAATTCAGTGGTCTTCCAGACCCTAATATCTATGTGGTGCAAATGTGGTGAGAATCTGTGCAGTAGTTTATTACGTAATCCTTCAAAGCCCAAAGTGAAATCTTGATCAAGAATCCGGATCTGGATCACCTCCACATTTCAGTGAAGTCTTCCATGCTCTAATATCTATCTGTCTTGCAAATTTGGTGAGAATTTGTGCAGTAGTTTACTATGTAATCCTTCAAAGCCTATATAAAGTGAAATCTAATCCAATTACATTTTTTCTGCAAATCTGATTGGTTAATCGTGTGGGATTTCAGACCATAAAATATCATGTGGACGGTGGCAAAAATATTAAAACCGTTTCACATTTGATGTGTTACTCTACCCCCTGACCATGTTGCTGTGCAGGTGTCAACAATGACGCTGTCATCTGATACCAACAGAAACTAATGCAGCGACGACGATCCCGACATGCGTGGATTTAATGGATGTAACTTGATTGATTGATAGATTTACTGTGGATTTAACGCAATGCAGCTGACGAGATGGAGAAATCTGTGGGTCTGCTCACAGACTTTTCAGGTTGGCAAGCTTTGACGAGTCGACCACACCCTTTAACAACAATTCGCCGACTGAATTACTTACAGAAAAATTAACTGTGTAAACGATTGAATTGGATTACAGTGGGAGAAACCCCATTGTGTCTCATGATTTGTGGATGTTCATGCTGGATTACGGTCGCAAATATCCACTAAGGTGTCGCCGGTAAATCTCAATTTGCGTAAAATCCAGCCGTAAAATCCAGCATGAACGTCCGCAAATCATCAGACGCAACAGGGTTATTCCCTAAATCTTGATCCAGAATCTGGATCCAGTGTCGCAGACCAAACGGTCCACCCCTTAAATCGGTCCGCCTTTTGCATCTGTGCATGCGTCATTTTGGACCACAGCAGCACGTCCGAGACGGAGTCTCTTCAACCAAAGCAATCAAATGGATTAATGGGATTATTAACCATCAGATGATGAAGGTAAAACCTCTCAAATCAATCGTAAAGTCAGTTTTAAGCAAAAATGAGGCAAAATTCTGTGACGATTTGAAATGTCCGACGCGCAGTGAACGCATGAGCTAGCAGCTCATTTAGCCACGGCGCTCTGATCGCTTCATGATGAAATAATTAACTTATGTGGAAACGATTGTTGTACAAAAGCTTCAGATATCTGTCGCTGAGACAGAGGATGACTGGAGTGCAGTTTGAAGCAGAAACAAGGTGTTAATCCATGAACCGCGTCATCAGGGGGACCGATTTTTAGGGGGACTGTTTGGTCTGCAACACCGGATAACCTCCTAAATTTAATGGAGTCTTCTATGTCCTAATATCTATCTGTGGTGCAAGCTTATTCTGTAAAACACGCTTGTTGTCAATTATGCAGTCATGAAAAACATTTAGTAGCCTCAAGTAACATGTTATATTCACTTCACCTGGTTTGCTGTTGTTTTGTGTGTGTGTGTGTGTGTGTGTGTGTGTGTGTGTGTGTATATATATATATGGTGGAGCTGCCGGTGGTGAACTCTGACACAGAAACAACAAAGAGAATAGCAAAACATATCTCAGCATATACTATTTTCTATTTATTCAGCTTAATGCTGTGCACACGTCTTGTTAGTGGAAGTGAAAACCCGGCTGCTTAGACATCATGCAGACAAAGTGCTGGTGACACTATTATGTAAACAAAAGCTTGCATAAACACAATAGGCAATATCAAGCATGGCAAAAACATCGAGGTCATCATATAAAATAAAATAATTATTGTGACAGACCAACCTGTCAGGTCCCACAAGAAGCCACAATCCCACTAAGCTTCCAGCTTCACCCACTTCAGTAGTTTGTGCAAATCAAATTTGTTTGGGCAAATCTTAGTGTGACTGCTCCCTTCGATGGCAACTTCAGCAATTTTTTTTTTCAATGGATGCAGTTTTATCATCCAAACACACACAGCTGACTCATGAATGCTCTGACAGCTGCTCCGTCCAATGAGGTAATGGACAAGGACAATTTTATAAGAAAGTGATTGAGCTCATCATTCAGACCACTTTTGATTAATGTGGAATTTGCGGCATAAATATAGTAATTTAGAACAAGATCAGACCTTAATTGACTTAATGTTTTCTGTGGGATGTTGCTTTACCGAAGTGTTTGATACTTGACCTGTCTTGATTACCTTTATTAATGTGTATTTATTGGCCTCCTCGGGCTCTGAAAGTGCGCAAGAGAAGACTCTGACTACCTCAGCATGTAAATTGAACCTCTGTCAGTGATAGTCTGGAGCTACTGAACAAGAGGTTGATTATCATAATGTGATGATGTGGATATAAGGCGCCACTCGACTCTTGACAGGTCATGACAGGTCCCTCGGGCTACATTCCTGTCTTTTTTCTCACAAAATCTTTAAATCTGTATTCATCTCCACCTTGTACTGAAGTTCAGTTCGAAATATGTGAATTGTCTTTGATCTTACTGACATGACAGCAGGTGCCAAGGGGTGAAAGATGACTGCAGCTGAGACAAGGCTGACTGACACAGTGGATTTACACGTTGAACTGTAGTTTTAGCTTTAAGCGAGACGTTCTCGTGTGTTTTCTGGAGGTTCAGTTCTTCTCAAGCTGATCAGTGCTACAGATAAACCATTATATGCCAGCAGCAAAATAACAACAGCGCTGAAAAGTAAACCTGGAATTAAAGGACTGAGAGAACATCTGAAAGGTTTTTTTTTCCCCTGATTTAATATTGTAAAATGTTTGACTTGTCAATCAAAGACATTTAAACAGGAGAGCACATTAAGTGTCAGCACTCAGCAACCACACTCCATAGTCTTGATGTTCTAAATGGTAAGAATAATCTGAAAATTTTGAGATTGTGTGATGTTGTCTAATCACTGCTACACACACAGCCAATGATGAATTGTGTAATTTTTCTGATCAGGTATTCATGATAAGGTTTCATGAGGTAAAAAAAATCCCAGTTTCCACCAATTTAAGCAGTCCAGTTATGATGCATAAAATATAAAAATATGAAATTTTAACTCTGTGATCTTTGAAACTCTTTGACCTTTTGACCAATCCATCGAGAGCCTTCTTGGTGCAGTTATCTCACTCTGGCTCTTGTTGGAGTTCTGAAATAAATTGATTTTGAACACCATTTTTCATGAGTCATGACATGGTCCCCCCCCCCCCACACACACACACCAAAGTGCTGTCCAAAGGTTTGTGACCCCGTGGGCTTGAACAATTTTTACATCACATATTAAAAAACAAAAAACAGGTTTTCTTCTATTTATAAAATTATGAACTTTACACTCACAGTGAAATGGACTTCATTTATATAGGGCTTTTCCATGAGCATCAGATGCTCAAAGTGCTTTACAATAATGCCTCACATTCACCCTGATGTGAGGGTGCTGCCATACAAGGTACTCAGTACACACCGGGATCAACTAGGGGATTAAGGCCAATTTGAACAAAAGATCCTCTGGTCTCAAGTCCATCACTTAACCACTACACCATCACCTCCCCTCACAGTGAAAGAAAATGTCTACAATATGAATAAAAAAATAATAAATAAAAAAATGATCAAAACAAAAACAACAGTGTGCATAAATATGTGAGCTCATTAGTATAACATATACAGTGGGGTAAAAAAGTATTTAGTCAGTCCCTGATTGTGCAAGTTCTCCTACTTAGAAAGATGAGAGAGGTCTGTAATTTTCAACATAGGTACACTTCAACTATGAGAGACAAAATGAGAAATGGTGGAAAATAAGTATTTGGTCAATAACAAAAGTTCAACTCAATACTTTGTAACATAATCTTTGTTGGCAATGACAGAGGTCAAATGTTTCCTGTAGGTCTTCACCAGGTTTGCACACACTTTAGCTGGTATTTTGGCCCATTCCTCCATGCAGATCTCCTTTAGAGCAGTGATGTTTTGGGGCCGTCGCTGGGCAACACAGACTTTCAACTCCCTCAACAAATTTTCTATGGGGTTGAGGTCTGGAGACTAGCTTGGCCACTCCAGGACCTTGAAATGCTTTTTACGGAGCCATTCCTTCGTTGCCTGAGTGGTGTGTTTGGGATCATTGTCATGCTGGAAGACCCAGCCATGTTGCATCTTCAATATTCTCACTGATGGAAGGAGGTTTTGGCTTAAAATCTCACAATATATGGCCCAGTTCATTCTTCCCTTAACATAAATCAGTTATCCTGTCCCCTTTGCAGAAAAACAGCCCCAAAGCATGATGTTTCCACCCCCATATTTCACAGTAGATATGGTGTTCTTAGGATGCAACTCGGCATTCTTCTTCCTCCAAACACAACAAGTTGAGTTTTTACCAAAAAGTTCCATTTTGGTTTCATCAGACCACATGATATTCTCCCAGTCCTCTTCTGGATCATCCATACGCTCTCTGGCAAACTTCAGACGGGTCTGGATATGTACTGGTTTAAGCAGGGGGACACGCCTGGCACTGCAGGATTTGAGTCCCTCTCTGTGTAGTGTGTAGCCTTTGTTACTTTGGTCCCAGCTCTCTGCAGGTCATTCATCAGGTCCCTCCGTGTAGTTCTGGGATTTTTGTTCACCATTCTCATAATCATTTTGACCTCACGGTATGAGATCTTGCGTGGAGCCCCAGATCGAGGGAGCTTATCAATGGTCTTGTATGTCTTCCATTTTATTACAGTTGCTCCCACAGTTGATTTATTCACACCAACCTGCTTGATTATTGTAGATTCACTCTTCCCACCCTGGTGCAGGTCTACAATTGTCTTACTGGTGTCCTTGGACAGCTCTTTGGTCTTGGCCATGGTTGAATTTGGAGTCTGACTGTTTGAGGCTGTGGATAGGTGTCTTTTATACAGATAACGAGTTCCAACAGGTGCCATTAATACAGGTAACAGGTGTAAGACAGAAGAGCTTCTTAAAGAAGAAGTTAGAGGTCTGTGAGAGCCAGAACTCTCGCTTGTTTGTGGGTGACCAAATACTTATTTTCCACCATAATTTACAAATAAATTCTTTAAAAATCCTACAGTGTGATTTCCTGGATTTTTTTTTCTCATTTTGTCTCTCATCGTTGAAGTTTACCTATGATGAAAATTACAGACCTCTCTCATCTTTCTAAGTAGGAGGCCTTTCACAATCAGGGACTGACTAAATACTTGTTGGCCCCACTGTAATTCTACTCCCAGTTTTTCTGTCAACACAGTTGGAGGACAGATACAGAAATATTTCCACATCTCTGAATACGTCTCAAACTTAATTGCATCAGTCATTAAGAAAAATAACCACTCTGGTACTTTGTATGAAATCTCTCTAAAGTAAGCAGGTTGTTGGCCAAGTGGTTAATGTGCTTGGTTTCAGTGTGGAAAATTCATGGTTTAAAAACCCGCCCTTGCCACATTTCTCCTTGTAAAGTGGAGATGCGTTTGGAAGAGCATCCGGTGTAAAGTTTATGCCAAATCAACATGCAGATCCACCTTGGATCTGCATGTGGTAAAAACAAGGGAGCAACCGAAGAGACTTTATGTTTGCCTAGAGTAGGCAGTGTGACTATGCAAGAAGGAGACTGGTGAAGGAAGCCATCAAGACACCCTATGACAACTCTGAAGGAGTTATAGGGTCCTGTGGTTGTGATTTCGGAAACTCCACATTGCAGTGTATGGTTGTTACATCAACACAACGTCATGGCAGAGGGGTACAGAGAAGGATTTTCATATTAGAAAATAGGTGATATTTAGGCTTGGATATCCTTGGATGTGCCGTCTGGAAAACTAGCTGAAATTTCTTGTCTTCTTTTTATGAAAATCTTTCTGTTCCACTCCACCATGAAGCATTACACCAATCAGCTGATGATCACCAGGGGAAGTCAATCGTTGATTATCTCATTACAAGGGCACCTGTCAGTGGGTGGGACACATGAGGCAGCAACTTAAGGTTTTGTTCATGACGCTGGTGTGTTGCAAACAGGGGAAAGGGGATGCATAAAGATTTGGGGGAAATTGATAAGGGACAAATTGTGACGGCAAGACAAGTGGCCAACTGCAGCTGTTGTCGGATGTCCCCGGTCTGTCGTGGTCAGTACCTGCCAAAGGTGGTCCAAGGAAGGAAACCTGGTTTACCCGTTGCAAGGTCATGCATACATAGCTCATTGATGCATATGGGGAAGGGTGGCCTGTGCTGTCTGAGCCGTTGTGCATGTGAAAAGATGTCACCACTGCCCCAACATTTGATCCTTTCAAGAATTTCAGAAAGTACATATTTTTTTTTGAAGATCCCGACCAAAATCTAATAGGTTTTTCTATGCATGCAGTGGCAAAAGCAGCAGGCAGCCTCCTCACACATGCAGCCTTTTGTGCACATGAAGGGGCACAAAGTGAAAGCACTTTCAAAAGCTGCTTCCCATAAAATAGATTTTGCTGAGGTGAACTACAACATCTGCAAACCTTCTCCTGCAGCTCTGAACCTGTTCCGTTGGAAGTGGGAATGTGGGTTTAATCTTTAGAACAGCACTGCAACCAAAACGTAGGCAGTACGAGAGGGGCTTGTTTTAAATCTATAGCATGGTGAGATAATGAAAGATGTGCAACCACAGTCAAACGGAAAGTTTAGAAAGAAAGAAGAAAACATGTTCCACTGAATCACATTTCACTTTTTATTTAAAGAGATGATGAGACAACAGAGTGTAGCAGACACACAGTTCACAAAGTCACAGCTGCAAAGAAAGAGGTGGAAAAAGGAGAGCGTGGGGACACCACATCCACAGACAAAACAAACAAAAAGCTCGTAAATGTGACCTAAAAACAGCAGAGGAGCAATGCATTTTCCAAAGAAAAGTATGTGACATTTAGCACGACATTTTCCAGAAAATTAAACATTGCTTTGTTCCTTCAGCAATTTTTCATGTGCATGTGTGTGTGTGTTTTTCCATCAGAATTTTTTCAGAAACTGTTAGAGACTGGCAGCTGGAAACAATTCGAAAAATTTATCTGGCTTTCGGTGTTATGTGTCGGACGCGGGACGGAGAACCGACCAGCTGTCGGTGGTTTTTCCATCGAGTGATTATCCGAGAAATTGTGGATGTGCCTGGACATGCCAGAACATGTCCCGTGAGGCTTCATCACGGCGTGGCTCGCCATGCGGCACCGCCTCCGCTCCTCTTTCCATGACAAAAACTCCTGTAACAGTGGAATGTGCCGTTCATTTCCAAACCGAACGCTGTGTTTTATCCGGGACGTCGTCTGACTAGCACAGGAATTGTGAAAAGACGTGGACATCAGCACTTTTTCGGCACATAGAGACAGATGTGCGGAGGAATTCCGTGCGTCGCGGCGGTGCCGCATGGTGCAAAGCAACGCCGTGATGAAGCCTCACGGGACATGTTCTGGCATGTCCAGGCACATCCACAATTTCTCGGATAATCACTCAATAGAAAAACCACCGACAGCTGTCTGAACGCCATCTCAAAGCCGTCCTGTGAGACCAAAACGGAGATGTTCCTTTGTCTCGCTCCATCAGCAAATCGGTTGTGACGCGCAAAGCCTCCACTCGGCTTTCCATGACAAAATCTCTTGTTAAAAGTGAAATCTGCCGGAAAATGCCTGATGTCCAGCTCTTGTGATAACCAGAGAAAGTGCACACGACGGTCTCGGCTCCACAGAGCCATCCGTTTAGAAATGATCCGGTGGTTTGTGGCTCTCGATGGTGGCACGGAGTGCGACGCGCCGAGCGTCCTTAAAGCCGTCCTTAAAGCTGTAGTAACAGTCCTTACTCTCTGTGAAGCCCGTAAACTTTTCACCGAAAGCCAGATAAATTTTTCTAATGGTTTCCAGCTGCCAGTCTCTAACAGTTTCTGAAAAAATTCTGATGGAAAAAAAGCCCAAATCATTCCGCCATTTCCTGACAATGAAAATCCGCCAAGGGGGCTGGACCACTCCTCACTCAAAACTTGCTCACAGGCGAATGACGCAACTGACAGGCGTGGAAAAACGCATGCGCACGAGGGTTCAAGCTTGTCTGACGCAATCACACGTGATTCAAATCCATATGGTTTTTGAAAAAAATAATAAGGTCGGATACTTTTCTAATAGACCTCATATCAATCAATCAATCAATTTTTTTATATAGCGCCAAATCACAACAAACAGTTGCCCCAAGGCGCTTTATATTGTAAGGCAAGGCCATACAATAATTATGTAAAACCCCAACGGTCAAAACGACCCCCTGTGAGCAAGCACTTGGCTACAGTGGGAAGGAAAAACTCCCTTTTAACAGGAAGAAACCTCCAGCAGAACCAGGCTCAGGGAGGGGCAGTCTTCTGCTGGGACTGGTTGGGGCTGAGGGAGAGAACCAGGAAAAAGACATGCTGTGGAGGGGAGCAGAGATCGATCACTAATGATTAAATGCAGAGTGGTGCATACAGAGCAAAAAGAGAAAGAAACAGTGCATCATGGGAACCCCCCAGCAGTCTACGTCTATAGCAGCATAACTAAGGGATGGTTCAGGGTCACCTGATCCAGCCCTAACTATAAGCTTTAGCAAAAAGGAAAGTTTTAAGCCTAATCTTAAAAGTAGAGAGGGTGTCTGTCTCCCTGATCTGAATTGGGAGCTGGTTCCACAGGAGAGGAGCCTGAAAGCTGAAGGCTCTGCCTCCCATTCTACTCTTACAAACCCTAGGAACTACAAGTAAGTCTGCAGTCTGAGAGCGAAGCGCTCTATTGGGGTGATATGGTACTATGAGGTCCCTAAGATAAGATGGGACCTGATTATTCAAAACCTTATAAGTAAGAAGAAGAATTTTAAATTCTATTCTAGAATTAACAGGAAGCCAATGAAGAGAGGCCAATATGGGTGAGATATGCTCTCTCCTTCTAGTCCCCGTCAGTACTCTAGCTGCAGCATTTTGAATTAACTGAAGGCTTTTTAGGGAACTTTTAGGACAACCTGATAATAATGAATTACAGTAGTCCAGCCTAGAGGAAATAAATGCATGAATTAGTTTTTCAGCATCACTCTGAGACAAGACCTTTCTGATTTTAGAGATATTGCGTAAATGCAAAAAAGCAGTCCT
The DNA here is from genome assembly GCF_902500255.1 of Thalassophryne amazonica. Classification (NCBI taxonomy): domain Eukaryota; kingdom Metazoa; phylum Chordata; class Actinopteri; order Batrachoidiformes; family Batrachoididae; genus Thalassophryne; species Thalassophryne amazonica. Next base: position 74,897,547 of record NC_047114.1, read on the forward strand.
ACATATTTGTTTAATATGCGCATTGAATGACATATCCTGATCAAAAATGACTCCAAGATTTCTCACAGTATTACTAGAGGTCAGGGTAATGCCATCCAGAGTAAGGATCTGGTTAGACACCATGTTTCTAAGATTTGTGGGGCCAAGTACAATAACTTCAGTTTTATCTGAGTTTAAAAGCAGGAAATTAGAGGTCATCCATGTCTTTATGTCTGTAAGACAATCCTGCAGTTTAGCTAATTGGTGTGTGTCCTCTGGCTTCATGGATAGATAAAGCTGGGTATCATCTGCGTAACAATGAAAATTTAAGCAATACCGTCTAATAATACTGCCTAAGGGAAGCATGTATAAAGTGAATAAAATTGGTCCTAGCACAGAACCTTGTGGAACTCCATAATTAACTTTAGTCTGTGAAGAAGATTCCCCATTTACATGAACAAATTGTAATCTATTAGACAAATATGATTCAAACCACCGCAGCGCAGTGCCTTTAATACCTATGACATGCTCTAATCTCTGTAATAAAATTTTATGGTCAACAGTATCAAAAGCAGCACTGAGGTCTAACAGAACAAGCACAGAGATGAGTCCACTGTCCGAGGCCATAAGAAGATCATTTGTAACCTTCACTAATGCTGTTTCTGTACTATGATGAATTCTAAAACCTGACTGAAACTCTTCAAATAGACCATTCCTCTGCAGATGATCAGTTAGCTGTTTTACAACTACCCTTTCAAGAATTTTTGAGAGAAAAGGAAGGTTGGAGATTGGCCTATAATTAGCTAAGATAGCTGGGTCAAGTGATGGCTTTTTAAGTAATGGTTTAATTACTGCCACCTTAAAAGCCTGTGGTACATAGCCAACTAACAAAGATAGATTGATCATATTTAAGATCGAAGCATTAAATAATGGTAGGGCTTCCTTGAGCAGCCTGGTAGGAATGGGGTCTAATAAACATGTTGATGGTTTGGATGAAGTAACTAATGAAAATAACTCAGACAGAACAATCTGTATGTATGTATGTATGTATGTATGTATTTGCAGTGAAAATTGGGTTCTATTTATGTGGGTTTTCCAGTATATAAATCACACCAGAGTATAATTAGCAGGACCTCAAACACTATTTTAAGGAAAATGCAACTTAAAGTATGAGTAATTCAATTCATTTTAAATTCAATTTCAATTTAATCAGCTGATAAAGCACCAAATCACAACAAAAGCCATCTCAAGGCGCCTCACACTGAACAGTTCAACATAAAAATGAAAATAAAAAAAAATTAAAGAAATTCAAATACATAATTAAAAACAGAAGTAAAAGAATAAAACAGATAAAAATTAAAAACTATTCATAATAAAGAGAATAAAAATAGGTTTTAAGTCTTGACTTAAAAATGTCCACGGACTCCTACTGCCTCACAGTCGCAGGAAGACCGTTCCACAGAGCGGGTGCACGATAAGAAAAAGCTCTTTGACCCGCTGACTTCTTCACCGTGGGAGCACAGAGAAGTCCCGCATCCTGCGACCGCAAAGCCGGGGCCGGCACGTAGGGTTCCACCAGATCGGCCAGATAAGACGGCGCCAGTCCATGAACAACTTTCTAAGTCAATAACAAAACCTTAAAATCAGGGAGCCAGTGTAAAGATGCCAAAATGGGTGTGATATGTTCAAACTTTCTGCTTTGTGTAATTGGGTACTGTAGTCGTTTGAGGGTGAGCGCTAAGGTGATTAAATGAAAGAGCATAATTCTACACTCGGGGACTGGCCTCGTATGCTCCCATCAGAAACTTGGCACTTTCTCTGAGTTTTTTGGGCAAATTACAAGACAAACAAAGTCAAAATGTAAAGAAAAAGTGAAGATGCGGTGGAAAGTGGACATGTGTTGCAGTTTGTTTATGACCTGGAGCTCAAACATGTCGAGGTGGTTGTGCAGATGAGAGAACGCAGCTACTCTGGCTAGGTGTGTAGGTTAAAATTTACAGACACAGCCTCTCCCATTAGCCTGGTCTTCCCTTCTCCACTGAGAACTGAAAAAAACCTGCACGTTTCACGACTGCTTCGGTGATTGCAATCGAAAACAAAACAGTACAAAACAGTACACCATTTTTCTGTTAGAAGTAAATGGACTGCATTTCTATAGCCCTTTCCATTTGCATCAGATGCTCAAAGTGCTTTTGCAATTATGGCTAACATTCACAAACCAATGTCAGGGTGCTGCCATGCAAGACACTACACGCCGGGAGCAACTAGGGATAGAGGACTTTGCATGACAGCACCCTCACATTGGGGTAAATGTGAGGCATTATTTATAAAGCGCTTTGAGCGTCTGATGCAGATGGAAAAGCGCTATATAAATGCAGTCCATTTACCATTTACTTGCCCAAGGGCCCTTAGTGATTTTCCAGTCAGGCTGGGGTTTGAACCGAGGATGCTCTGGTCTCAAACCCAACACTTAACCACTAGAACATCATCTCCCTGCTGTCAGAAGTGATGCTCTGTTTGTGCAGGCTGTCCCCGGAAGTGGTCAAATCCCGCAATATCACAATATCACGTAGGGGTTCATATTAGAGGTGGGCGATACCGGGAATTTTGGTATTGATCCGATACCAAGTAAATACAGGCCCAGTAACGCTGATATCGATACCGATACTTTTTCATATTTAAGCTTCATAGATCCAAAGGATCCAAAAGACCTAGGATAGAATTTTGACAAACATTGTACGTGACAACAAAATACTTTTAATATCACAATCAACATTTTTGTTTAAAAAAATATCACTCAACACAACTTAAAACAAAATCTCCTGAGGTAGAGGGCTGATTCAAGGAGAGCGCTGAGTGGGCGGGCCAGGCTGAACCTACCTGCATGGCTGTTGGCTGGCGCTGCTGAGCCACGTGATGGCACAACAACAAAAGACCAAAGGAAGGGTGCGCTGCTCCTTATTGTGTGACACAGCGAAGCGCTGCTCTTACAGATAGAGAGTAGTCTTTGATGAATCTGAATATATATATATATATATATATATATATGTGTGTATATATATTTATATATATATATGTGTATATATATATATATATATATATATATATATATATATATATATATATATATATATATGTATGTATATATATATATATATATATATATATATATATATATATATATATATATATATATATATATATATATATATACACACATATATATGTGCTTGCTTGCCTCTACTGGTGGTTGGCTCTCACTGCGGTATTGTATCACTTCCTGTTCCGGAGCACAGCGGTGTTTTTCTGTATCTGTTAGCTGTTTAATCTGCGCAGTTAGATTGATCTAGTTTGTTTCCCAGTGTAATCTTTACGTGCCTTAACTAAAGCACTCCTGCTGAATCACCTCTAAATTATTTACACATTATTCACTTTGCGTGTTTTTAGGAATCCGCTAGCTTAGCGTAGCTACTAGCTCTTAGCCGATTTAGCATGGCGGCTTCTCCTGTCTCTCCCGCACTTTTCTGCTCTGGGTGTGAAATGTTTAGTTATTCCTCGGCCTCCTTTAGCAGTAACGGTACTTGTAATAAGTGTAGCTTATTCGTAGCTTTGGAGGCCAGGCTGGGCGAATTGGAGACTCGGCTCCGCACCGTGGAAAATTCTACAGCTAGCCAGGCCCCTGTAGTCGGTGCGGACCAAGGTAGCTTAGCCGCCGTTAGTTACCCTCTGGCAGATCCCGAGCAGCCGGGAAAGCAGGCTGACTGGGTGACTGTGAGGAGGAAGCGTAGCCCTAAACAGAAGCCCCGTGTACACCGCCAACCCGTTCACATCTCTAACCGTTTTTCCCCACTCGACGACACACCCGCCGAGGATCAAACTCTGGTTATTGGCGACTCTGTTTTGCGAAATGTGAAGTTAGCGACACCAGCAACCATAGTCAATTGTCTTCCGGGGGCCAGAGCAGGCGACATTGAAGGAAATTTGAAACTGCTGGCTAAGGCTAAGCGTAAATTTGGTAAGATTGTAATTCACGTCGGCAGTAATGACACCCGGTTACGCCAATCGGAGGTCACTAAAATTAACATTAAATCGGTATGTAACTTTGCAAAAACAATGTCGGACTCTGTAGTTTTCTCTGGGCCCCTCCCCAATCAGACCGGGAGTGACATGTTTAGCCGCATGTTCTCCTTGAATTGCTGGCTGTCTGAGTGGTGTCCAAAAAATGAGGTGGGCTTCATAGATAATTGGCAAAGCTTCTGGGGAAAACCTGGTCTTGTTAGGAGAGACGGCATCCATCCCACTTTGGATGGAGCAGCTCTCATTTCTAGAAATCTGGCCAATTTTCTTAAATCCTCCAAACCGTGACTATCCAGGGTTGGGACCAGGAAGCAGAGTTGTAGTCTTACACACCTCTCTGCAGCTTCTCTCCCCCTGCCATCCCCTCATTACCCCATCCCCGTAGAGACGGTGCCTGCTCCCAGACTACCAATAACCAGCAAAAATCTATTTAAGCATAAAAATTCAAAAAGAAAAAATAATATAGCACCTTCAACTGCACCACAGACTAAAACAGTTAAATGTGGTCTATTAAACATTAGGTCTCTCTCTTCTAAGTCCCTGTTGGTAAATGATATAATAATTGATCAACATATTGATTTATTCTGCCTTACAGAAACCTGGTTACAGCAGGATGAATATGTTAGTTTAAATGAGTCAACACCCCCGAGTCACACTAACTGTCAGAATGCTCGTAGCACGGGCCGGGGCGGAGGATTAGCAGCAATCTTCCATTCCAGCTTATTAATTAATCAAAAACCCAGACAGAGCTTTAATTCATTTGAAAGCTTGACTCTTAGTCTTGTCCATCCAAATTGGAAGTCCCAAAAACCAGTTTTATTTGTTATTATCTATCGTCCACCTGGTCGTTACTGTGAGTTTCTCTGTGAATTTTCAGACCTTTTGTCTGACTTAGTGCTTAGCTCAGATAAGATAATTATAGTGGGCGATTTTAACATCCACACAGATGCTGTGAATGACAGCCTCAACACTGCATTTAATCTATTATTAGACTCTATTGGCTTTGCTCAAAAAGTAAATGAGTCCACCCACCACTTTAATCATATCTTAGATCTTGTTCTGACTTATGGTATGGAAATAGAAGACTTAACAGTATTCCCTGAAAACTCCCTTCTGTCTGATCATTTCTTAATAACATTTACATTTACTCTGATTGACTACCCAGCAGTGGGGAATAAGCTTCATTACACTAGAAGTCTTTCAGAAAGCGCTGTAACTAGGTTTAAGGATATGATTCCTTCTTTATGTTCTCTAATGCCATATACCAACACAGTGCAGAGTAGCTACCTAAACTCTGTAAGTGAGATAGAGTATCTCGTCAATAGTTTTACATCCTCTTTGAAGACAACTTTGGATGCTGTAGCTCCTCTAAAAAAGAGAGCTTTAAATCAGAAGTGCCTGACTCCGTGGTATAACTCACAAACTCGTAGCTTAAAGCAGATAACCCGTAAGTTGGAGAGGAAATGGCGTCTCACTAATTTAGAAGATCTTCACTTAGCCTGGAAAAAGAGTCTGTTGCTCTATAAAAAAGCCCTCCGTAAAGCTAGGACATCTTTCTACTCATCACTAATTGAAGAAAATAAGAACAACCCCAGGTTTCTTTTCAGCACTGTAGCCAGGCTGACAAAGAGTCAGAGCTCTATTGAGCTGAGTATTCCATTAACTTTAACTAGTAATGACTTCATGACTTTCTTTGCTAACAAAATTTTAACTATTAGAGAAAAAATTACTCATAACCATCCCAAAGACGTATCGTTATCTTTGGCTGCTTTCAGTGATGCCGGTATTTGGTTAGACTCTTTCTCTCCGATTGTTCTCTCTGAGTTATTTTCATTAGTTACTTCATCCAAACCATTAACATGTTTATTAGACCCCATTCCTACCAGGCTGCTCAAGGAAGCCCTACCATTATTTAATGCTTCGATCTTAAATATGATCAATCTATCTTTGTTAGTTGGCTATGTACCACAGGCTTTTAAGGTGGCAGTAATTAAACCATTACTTAAAAAGCCATCACTTGACCCAGCTATCTTAGCTAATTATACGCCAATCTCCAACCTTCCTTTTCTCTCAAAAATTCTGTAAAACAGCTAACTGATCATCTGCAGAGGAATGGTCTATTTGAAGAGTTTCAGTCAGGTTTTAGAATTCATCATAGTACAGAAACAGCATTAGTGAAGGTTACAAATGATCTTCTTATGGCCTCGGACAGTGGACTCATCTCTGTGCTTGTTCTGTTAGACCTCAGTGCTGCTTTTGATACTGTTGACCATAAAATTTTATTACAGAGATTAGAGCATGCCATAGGTATTAAAGGCACTGCGCTGCGGTGGTTTGAATCATATTTGTCTAATAGATTATAATTTGTTCATGTAAATGGGGAATCTTCTTCACAGACTAAAGTTAATTATGGAGTTCCACAAGGTTCTGTGCTAGGACCAATTTTATTCACTTTATACATGCTTCCCTTAGGCAGTATTATTAGAAGGTATTGCTTAAATTTTCATTGTTACGCAGA